>NC_092815.1:30709519-31009519 GCF_023375885.2 Dermacentor andersoni
ACTCGGACGATGACGACCTCAGGCGGGCAACGGGACGGAACATGAGAGGTTTCTTCTGCTGTAGTTGATGCGGCCATTCTTGCGAAATTATCCACTGCTTCTAAGTGGACGAACGGTGATCTCCAGAAAAGCCTTGGCATATTTCCCTACCCAAACTTTGCTGCTTACAGGGGCTTTTCATCTGTTGAGTTGTTCTAAATCTTTTTTGACGAAGCCGTCGTGGAGCTGCTAGTCGAACAAACAAGAAAGTATGCGTTATTTTTCAATATGCCAGATACGGAGGTTACCAAATAAGAATGAGGTTTTCTTGGAGTGCTGGTTTTGCCCGGCTATAACCGCTTGCCAGGGAAAAAGTGCTATTGGGACAGCGGCTTGGATATGCGCCACACGATGGCCTACAATGCTATGCGAAGAAATCGCTTGGTACAGATAATGCGATTCCTGCACTGTGCGAAATGCAAGCCTAACGCTTAGTGACAAGTTGGCAAAGTTGCGTTCATTTATGGCACTATTGAAAGCAAGGATTCTGGAGCACTTTCAACCTGTGCGTCACCTGAGCTATGACGAAAGTATGATTGAGTATTATGGTCGTGATGGCTGTAAACAGTTTATACGCGGAAAGCCTATCCGCTTCGGGTATAAAGTATGCTTCCTAAATGACAAGAACGGATACCTTGTAAACTTCAATGTGTATCAAGGCAAGCAGGGAATCCCGGAACATCTGAAAAATATGAAAAGGACTTCGGAAAAGCAGCGGCGCCACTTCTTCAAATGGTGGATGAACTCGCAGCAGAGACGCACGACCTTCCTTTCTTTTTTTATTTTGATAATTTATTCACAGCCATGCCGCTACTCAGGCATCTCAAGGCGCAGGGCTACGAAGGCACGGGCACAGTGAAGCAGAACCGTGTTCCCAAAGAGTGCCTTATCGCTCGACCACAATTCGTCAAGCGCCAACCTCGCGGGTACGAAGAGCCCGTGCTGAGCGACAATGGAATAATTGTTGTCCGCTGGACAACAATTCTGGGCAACAATTCTGTAGTAACGATCGTAAGCACCATTCACGGCGTAGAGCCAATGCCATCTGCAGACAGGTACTCTCGTGTACAGAAGAAGCAAATCGAGGTGGCCCGCAAAAAACATTGTTGCTCAGTACAAGTTTTATGAGAGGTACGGACCAGATTGATGCAAATGTAGGCGCCCACAGGATTGTAATCCGTGGCAAAAAGTGGTAGTGGCCAATTTTCACTTGACTTTGTGATGTATCTATCAGCAACGCTTGGGCGCTAATTCGTAGCAGAGGGTTCAACGTCACGCAGGTGGAATTCCGCAGGCAAATTGCACAAAGCTACCTGATGCGATGGGCCAATAAGCATAGAGGACCTGGTCAACGCAGAATTCCCAAAGACTGGTGATGTCCTGACTGGTACACGGTATGACCAAGTGGCCAACTTTGTTGCACCAATACCTAATTGCAAGAGGTGGAAGTGTGCATGAGATAATTGCAATAGCGCAGTGCACACACAATGCGCAAAGTATGACGACGGCATGTGTATTCCATGATTTAAACCATATCACACTAAATAAGTGCTCGACTATTCGCTATGTATGTTTTTTGTGATGTTTCATAGCTTCAAATAAATGTTTTTCACTTCGCGTATTTTACTGTAGCGTAAGGGCCCAGTGTGACCATATGGTCACGGGCTATATTTCAAAAACTAATTAGGCAAGAGTAATAATTTTTTGCATGTGAATTATTAGTACAAAGATAAGATAATATATAAGATTTATTTCAAGGTATCAAGAAAAACAAGAAACCGGTCCCTAATGGGTTAAGATGACGTACGGTTTACTGACAAGAAGCGAGGTTCAAAGCATCAGGCCTTCTTTAATCCTTTTGCCGTTCAGGTAGCCCTTGGCTGCACGTGCTCGTGAGCACGGGCTCCCTCCAGGAAGGGGGCGCTTCTTCTTCTTCAATCCGAGACTGTGCTGAGAATAATTCAATACACTCCCGGCCGCCAAATCACTCGTTCAGCTCGAGCGAATAAAGTTTTCGTATTGGTCTGGTGGTAATAACTCCTTGCTGTTGCTGAATCTTGCAAGAGCGGATATGGCCATCAACACCCTTGTAGACTTCAAGAACCCTTGCGAGTTTCCACATTTGTAGAAGTAATTTCTCGGCGTGGACTATAACGATATCTCCTGCCTTTATTTCGTCGGTGGGTCTCCCATGGGAAAAGTGCGCTGATAGAAGTTGCAGCAGATATTCTTTCGTCCATCTATTCCAGAAGTTCTCAGTTAGGCGTTTTCTTTAGGCGTGTCATTGGACGGCTTCCGTGCGCGTACAGTTCACTGACACGTCGTGCTGCCCTGTGGTAGCGTTATTAGTCTCCGTCCTATGATGAGGTCTGCTTGTGTTAATGCGCCAGGTTCTTCGCTGTCCGACTCAACGTAGGTGAGAGGCATGGAGTTCACAACTGCTTCGACTTCTGTAAGCACAGTCGTCAGCTCTTCAAAGTTAAGTCGAGCTTTGCCAAGAACCTTTCTCAGTGGAAACTTGATTGTCCTGACCAGACGCTCCCACCAGCCGCCCCACCATGGTGCGCTGGAAAGAATAAACTTCCAAGCGATACTCTTTTGGCTCAAGTACGCCGTTACGTCCTCTTGGGAAAGCAACTTGAAAAGCTTCTCTAAGTCTTTTGACGTCTTCTTAAATGGTCTTGCGTTATCTGAATAAATCACGCGAGGTAGATCCCTTCGCGCTACAAAGCGTCGTAAAAACATGAGGAATGCTTCTGAGGTCATGCTGGAAACCAGTTCCAGGTGTACTACTCGAAATGCGGCACATACGACGAGCGCTATGTAACATTTTGTTTCTCCAGCTTGAGTGACAACAAATAGTCGTCCTGCGAAGTCAACTCTAGTGACTTCAAATGGGTTCGTCGGTCTTACACAATGACGTGCTATAGGAGCAGTTGGGGCGACGCCAGGGCCAATTCTGAAACGTCTGCACGTATAGCAGCTGTGTATGATTTTCTTCACTAATGTTCTTGCCCGGCAGATCAAATAGTGCTCTCGAAACTGTGACAGGGTGTCTGTTACGCTTCCGTGTAGTATTTCGCACTGTGCTCGCATTGTCAATAACGTAGAAAAGTGATGATCGTGCGGGAGGATGACTGGGTGTTTTACCTCCTCAGATGAGTCAAGGTGCAACAGACCCCCGCACACCCGGAGGATGCTGTCGGCATCCAAGAATAGGTTGAGGTCTTTGATGCCAGAGGTTGTCTTTGCTGATGTACCTGTTGAAATCGAACTTATATCTTCGCTGAAGGCTTGCTGCTGTACATGTCTGATCCGATATTTCTCTGCTTCAGTGATGTCTTCGGCAACTGGAAAACTAGTGTGCGCTCTGTTTTTGAATCGGCAGTGTTTGATGAATCTGAATATCCATGCCGTGACCCGGAGCAGCTTTTCGATTCTGCTGTAGCTGTCAATGTCCAGAATCGATGTAAACTTTGTCGCACTGGAGATCGCAACGTCCACGGCAGTCATTTCACAGATTGTCCTATCTTCGGTGCTGATAGGTTGTAGTGGCCATCTACCTTCTGACTCGCCTAGCCAGTCTGGTCCATGCAGCCACGTACGGTTATACAATAGCTTATTCATTGAAACTCCACGTGTTAGTATGTCAGCAGGATTCGCCTGTCCTGGACAATACTTCCACATGGAAGGATCGCTTTTTTTCCCTGATCTCTTTCACTCTGTCAGAAGCAAATTGCGTCCACTTCGTTGCGTCACCTTTTATTCATGACAATGTTATTGCGGAATCCGACCACATTGTACAGTGAAGCTCAAAGTCAGTAAAGGCACTTGAGACGTATATTAAGTAGCCTTGCTCCGATCAAGGCTCCTAGAAGCTCCAGCCGTGTTAGTGTCGTTGTCTTGATAGGTGCCACACGTGCTTTTGAGATCATCAACTCGGTCCTCGCTGAGCAGCTCGGTACGATGTAGAGCGCTGCGCCGCATGCCGAAGGGCTTGCGTCGCAATATACGTGAGCCTGTAGCACTCGGGGCGATTTGGTTCTGCGGTCGAGATAATGTGGTATGGAACTATTCTGCAAGAGTGGTAGTTGGCTCACCCATTCATGCCATTCTTCTTGCAGATCCTGAGGTAGCTGCTCATCCAGCCTATTCCACGTGTCCAGGATTTCTGGAGGATTTTTATGGCAATGGTGAACGGTGCAACAAATCCCATTGGGTCGAATATCCGTGAAGCAGCTTGAAGAACGAACCGCTTGGTATCACCGTTTTCTGTCATAAATTCGAGAAGGCCCCTCAAAGAAAAGGTGAGAGTATCCGTGTATTGATTCCATGTGATTCCAAGTACCTTCACACTTGTCTCATGGAGGACAGCCAGTTCTTTGCCTGCCGACTGTCATGCTCCAATGCGTTAATCAGACCATCTGAGTTGGTCGTCCATTTCCTTAGCGTCATTCCTGCCTCCTGCATAATCTCTTTGGCTTCGCGGCAGACTTCAAGTGCTTCTTCATCTGACTCTGCTCCAACCACTAAATAATCTACATAGAATGACTTGCTGAGAAGTTTCGCGGTACTGGCTTTTCTTCAAGGCATACTTTTTAGGTGATGGAGTATAGTTTTCGTCAGTAGGAAGGGGCTACATGTTGCTCCGAATGGCACTCGCGTCATCCTCCACTCTTGAATCTCCTCTTCAGAGAAAACGCAGTGCTTTTTTTTTCTCCAAAACAAAGGAATCGAAAGGCATCTCTATTCTTCTCTGCTATTGAGATTTGGAGGAATGCTTTCTCAATGTCAGCTAGCAGAGCTATACAGTGCGTTCTGGCGCGTAATAGTATCTCCACCAGCTCCTGGTACAGGTTTACACCCCTTTCGAGGCATTCATTTAATGAGAAGCACCCTTTGGCGTGCGAAGAAGCGTCGAAAACTATTCTGACTTTCGTGGTTAGTGCGATCTCTCGGATCACTTCCCTGTGCGGCATGTAATAAACCTTTGTCGGATCCAGTGGTGTCCCTTCAACAATCTCCGCATGTCCAGCCCGCAGGTACTCCCGTATGGTGTTGTCATACGTCTCTAAAAGTCCTTGCTTGCTCGACAGTCGGGAGCTAAGTTTCCAAAGTCTTGTTATTGCGACTCGCTTGTTGTCCGAGAGCTCGACCTCTTGCTTCCAGGGCAACATCACTTCGTACCTTCCGTCCCTAAGAGTGATGGTTTCTTCGAATTTCATCAATACTGGACTGAGCCTGCTCTTATTGTCAATGGCGTCTGATATTCCCACGCTCTCGAGTTCCCAAAATGAGCGGAGGAATTTGTCGCTCTCTTGTACACTCGTCTTCAGTACGCAGACCATGATCCGCGAAGCTGTTATATCTGATGCCATGCAGTTGGTGTTGCCTTGAAACATCCACCCTAGCTTAGAGTTGATAGCAATCAGTAGACGAGCGGTGAGCTGGTTGTACTTGCCTCGATATCTTGGCATATGTGTGGAATTTCTATCGCTTGCAAGGCAACTTCCATATCTGAGAACTCGCTCCGGAGCTGCACAACACGCCGCTTCTGCGCTGCTCGATTCGACTTGCTTACAAACGTATTGAGCGCAATGATGGTAGAGCCCACACACTGCAACTTGAGCTGTCGTGATAGCCATTCTGTGACGAATGTGCGCTGACTGCCTCCGTCTATGACACCTCTTATATATCGGCAGGTGACGTCTGTTACAGCCCAAGCTCAGAACGTCTGCAGGAGGACGCTCGTCGATGAATCCTCTATGGTACGCCAGCCTTTCCCTAAAGGTGCGCACACAGTCATGTTCGTGCTTGGATTCCTTGTTGGTATTCTGGCAGTTGTTTTGCCGTTTCCGCGTGTCTTCTGTCTTACCTTTTGCTGATCACACACACTCGTCGCATGACGTCCTTGGCAGGTAGAGCAGGCAACCTTGCGTCTACAGTCACACGCCCTGTGACCTTTAGTCGTGCATCGAAAGCACCTCATGTCTGCTGATAAAATTTGCTTCTTTTGCGATAGTGGGAGATCAAGCGCGCAGTCTTCCGTGGAATGTTGACTCGACTTACAAAACACACAGTTCTCAAGTACTTTCATAGTGTTGTTGTGGAGAACTGAAAACGTGGGTTGCGAGTCACGAAAATGGCGAGATTTGTTTGGCGCATTCTCTCTTCCTGAATTCGCAAGCTGGCTTTTCTCTAAGCTCTCCAACTCGATGGACAAGAACTTTAATAGGCGTTCCAGCTCCGTGATAGACGCTGCATTACTGCTATCACTTCTCGCCCGAATGGCGCAAGACCAGTGGTACTATGCCACTATATCGTGTGGTAAAGCCCGCAGTAACAGGTCACACAACACTGTGGAAAAGGACATCTTGCTCACCCCCAAGGTCTCCAGTCCGCGGATGATGATGACGATCTTGTTGTACAGCTTGCGAAGAGCTGTCGGGTCACTTGAACGGACCGAAGGCAAAGTACGAAGCCTGGAGAAGTACTCCTGTTCCAGTCTCGTTCTATCGCCGAAGCGTTTCTCGAGTATATAAAACGTAAAACTGCTTGCCTACAAGTCCCTTGTTCGGGCAAAACTTGAATATGCATCTGCCATCTGGAGCCCGCACCAAACATATCTTATCACCTCACTTGAATCTGTTCAGAACCGTGCTACTAGGTTCATTCACTCACAATATTCATATGATGTCAGTATTTCCGCACTTAAAACACAATCCGGACTAACATTACTACCTAATCGCCGACGCATTGCTAGTCTTGAGCTCTATCACAAGTTCTTTTTCAGTACCCTTCATCATGCGCCATACATCGTTCCTGCGGCACGCATCTCTCACCGCACCAGTCATCCGCAGCAAGTCGCACGGCCGCGTGCCCGAACCACTCATTTTTCCGCCTCATTCATTCCTCGAGCAGCTAAAGACTGGAACGGCCTTCCTGCTGACATTGTTAGCATCACTTGCCTGTCTTCATTCCTACAGCGTGTGATTGATCACTTTGAATATAACTTATGAAGTGTACCAAATGTGGAACTCATGTTAAACCCACCCCTTATGTAATACCCCCTCCGGGGGTCTTTAAGGACAATAAACTGAGTATATCAATGGCATCATTGTAGTAAGCTTCTGTTGTAGGCAGTCCCACAATAGCTGAGGCTGCGTCGACTCTTAGGAATAACCTCAGGTAGTTGGAGAGTCATTGTACCTTTTTAAATCCTGTTGCTAAGCCACTTTATATAAAATCCATCTTATCCAGCCGCATGCAGTCATGCAAATACTGTGATCAGCCCGCACATATACTTTCATCTTGTAAGTTATTGCCGACGAAAGAAGACCGTTGGCGCTTGCGTAAGTGGATGCATAGTGGTGTACTCCCATTGCGAAAAAAAAAAAAGAAAGAAAGAGAACGCCTCTCTTTCCGCTCACTTAGCAATACAGGAAGCGGGGATGAATGTCCCTATAGTTCAAATTGTCCGGTCTTCAACACACAAAAATCTAAATGGACAGATTTCTTCCCCACGTGGAAAGAAAATTATAGGATAGGCAAGCATCTGAGCTTTCAAACACGGTCCAATTACGGTAACAAGACACGGCGCAACCGATATCGTCCACGTAATCAGCCCGTTACAGAGTTGATCGAGGAGCGTCGTGAAAGATTTCGGCGCTGGGGTAAGTCATCAGTGCCGAAATGCGGTACAGATATCAGTGACGCCATGCTCGATCCACGATAATGGCTGAACTTCCGTACTTAGAGGATTTGCGCAGCGATTGAGACATCGCGACAATATTAAACTACGCATTGAACACATTTGGTTGGTATGCACGTGTATTGCACAATGTAGCTGTGTCGCTTGGAGGACATTGTATTATTATGCAGCTTTTGCGATTGCCGGTTTGAGAATTGGGTTCTTCGAAGCCCTTTATCAGAAAAACTTCTCTTTTCATTAGGCGATATATACACAGAGCTGAGGATCTTCCAGGCGTAAAAATTCCTCGCATTTTATTCCAGTTGGAAGCTCACTGTTCTTATCTCGTCACATAATTTACCTATGTTATCGAGCTCGGAAAAGGGGGAATTGAAACATGCCTGACCGAAGCGAAATAGTCGGCTACAAAAGATACAAACCCCTTCACAGTTATTCATGGCCACGAGGATGATTCATTCCATCAATGTATGCTATTTTTCCTGTAGGAAACTCTCGATCATTCCGGCCGCGGGACGAAAGCGGCGGTAAAATTCCACGCGCATTTTTGAAGAAGGCCACGAATGAAATTTCCTGCGTACTTAAATAAGCAAGCTTTAAATGAATAGCTGGAAATGTTCCGATGCGCTGAATTTAGTTAAAAAATAGGTTTTTGAAACCTATATTTTGTGTTACTTTGCGGTAAAACCAACACGGTCCTGGGGCCGAATTCACAAAGCTATTCGTTCGTAAGTGCTGTTTATCACTCGCCGATCGCCTTCGCTAATGATATGTCCCACATAACCATTGAATGGCACGAAAGCTTTTAGTGTAAGGTGTTTTTGTGAATATGGACTCTGGTGAACTTGTTCTGAAGTCTTCTTTGATTTTATACGTATGATCAGAGGCAGAGTACTTGACAGTGGAGTTTGTATATTTAGTTTGTGCTGGACGTATACGTATTAAGTTTTAAACAGTACACCTTGAGCTAAAAGCTATAGATGTCCTAAACTTCAGGACGTGTATTCACAAACTTTTTTACGTAAAGTAGATTTCTAATCAGCTGGCGTTCGGGTGCCCTTCAGTCACGATAGGAAACGGCGTCATAACGAGACAATCGCCAATCGTGAACAGACAATCATTAACGGCCGATCATGAACACTGACGGAAAGTACAGGACGTGCAAAAATATAAATATGAGTAAAAGCAAGGCGCGAAAGACCAGGACTGAAGAAGGACTAGAAGAAGGACTAGAAGAAGGACTAGAAGAAGGACCAGGACTGCGCCTCGCCTTTACTCATTCAAGCATGAACCAACTAGCCCAAGCAAGAGTTTTACTTGAAATATAAATTTGGTTTACATCAAGAAACTCTGCCCCTTCTCTCCCTTAAAAAAAAAAAAAAAAAATTTACGCCTGTGAGTAAGAAAGGAGCTGCAAAAGCATAATACAACAACCATAACTGGTACAGATTTCCTGTTTGGACAACCACATTGATAACCCTACAAAGGCCGAATTCAGAATGCTTTTAGTTCGAAAGAGGTGGGCCTGTATTTACAAAAAGCTCTTACGCTAGAATCATTCATAAGAGAAATTTTCAGCAAATCCTGATGCTTGACATATTAATAATGAAAGCAGCCGGCTATTAACAAATAGAAATTACAAATAGAAATTACAAATAGAAAGCTTTGAGAATTCGACCGCTGTTTTCCAATCGCCGGGCACCTCTGCTACAATTTCCAGCATCACGAGGGGCTGACGACCAGCCTTCCGAAGTTTCAGCGTAGAACCTATCAATCACTTGTTTCTTTTTTTTTTTCGTATTGCAATCCCGTTGTTGGTGACGCACACCGCGGCAGTAAACGGCACGTATATAATTGGAATAGACACATTCCAGCTTTCTGAAATTGAATTCAAAGAAAATCGAAAGAATACTTTCTCAGAACAGGTTAAACATACACAGGAAAAGTTGAAATGGTATGTTGTTTTCGATTCCTTGAAAAATTCTAAAAAGACGTTATAAATGATTATAGCAGAACTACAAAGGGAAAAACCTAGACAATGAACGCTGCGGCAAAATCTTTCGCCTGTTAGCCCGCATCGTCGGTGATGAAAGTAGACCGCATATCAAATTGCAGTGGGCAGCATGATTGTTCTCTCTTTTCTTTTTCGTCTTTAAACATGGGACGCACGCGCTATGGGAAACAAATCAATATTGAGCAGTAGAATGTAACAAAAATGCAACAAATTACTAAAATAATGGAAGCTTATAATCTAGGTAATAGGCAATTAAGAAGTCAAACTAACGAAAAGCTCAAACTAGGTTAAAGAGAAAGAGAGAGCGTGTGAAGGGTGGCTTTTGCTACATGTTATCCACGAAAAATAATTCCCATCTCATCGCTGAAAATTTCAAGGCGTGGCGTGCTTGAACTTGACTATATACATAATGGATGCGAAAATAAAGACTGCTTTATAATTACCATCGGTTTTTAAAGAGATATTAGCGCCTGCAGGCGGAACCAGGTGCTTTGTCTTGTCTGACTTGGTAGAAGTGCCCAAAAGAATGCAAAAGCTGCAACCAAAGTTGACAGTAAGAAAGTACATTGACATCAGTTCTAAAGTTCAGACCGACACTCACGGCCTTTGTGTCACTTTAGCTTTGGCGGTCGATATTAGACAATCGAATAGTGTATCGGGTGCACTCTTTTTCAAAACTTTGTCATGTAGTGGAAACCAGAACTTAAATAAATTAATTATAGTGGATTTCAGAAAGTCTTTCTTTTTTACAAGTGGCTAGCTTAAATGCCAAGCTTCTTTGAAGCGCGAACTTTTTAAATTCAGCTGCTCGTTTTACAGTATTGACTACATTGTGGGCCGATTCTGGCTGTGCATGTCAGATTAGCAGGATGAATTACGATGCATCGCCGCCTATTGCTACTGTCTGCTAGCCCATATTTACCAGAAGAAAAATTCACCAATGTTCCGGGGCTACATATTCTTTTCGACTGTGGACGGCACCTCACGTGTCTGTCGACGTCAAATTCTACAAGACGGTTACGCAAAGAGAGAGAGAGAGAGAGAGAAAGAGAGAAATAAGGACTTTAATGAAAAGCGGGTGATGCTGGCTAGCCTCATTTATTGCCTGGTACGCTGCTCCAGGCACTTGGTGAGAGGTATGTGATACGCAGTGATCACGCAAAGTGTGCTTTCGATCATCACATGCACACGAACGTAGGAGCTGTATACCCCGAACGAACTTTACCACATCCGTCACTGCCCAAAAGACCGAGAGTTGAGGCTGGAACGCTTGGAACTCAACAGCATCAATTTTTTTCTTTACTTCTCGTGCTTAAGCTTGCCAATCGAGCAGATGAGGCGCTTTCCCTTCAGCGAAGCTGGCCTCGGTCGACGGCTTTTGCCATGCCTCTAAAGGTGCATTGTGTTGTGGAGGCAAAGAAGGCTTTTATAACGTGGTTTAAAGGACAATTGAAACACTTCCAAAATAGAGTGAGCTTTCAGTCTTTTAGTTATTCACCTCCTGAATTCGAAAACCATCGTTTAAAAGGCCACAAGTCAATGCAAGTCGTTTTATATTTGAAAAATGAGCAGCAGCGGCTGCGGCAAACGCCGAGAGTTGGTTAACAGACTCTGACTGGCGAACACTGTCATTATGTCACCCATGTAAGCACCAAGTCGCATAATTTGAATGCAGCGTTGAGCACCCTGCGCTTCGTCCCGTGTAATTCAGGACACGGCACCATTTATTGCTAAATTGGAACGTATATTTCCTGTGGAGCTTCACGCCTGTAGTAGGGGCGCAGCCGAAGTGCGGCGAAGTAACAGCGGCGCACTACGCCAATTTCCACCTAAAAAATTCAGATTGCCACGATATTTTCGAGCCTCGAACTAGCCGCTATCTCAGCCGCACGAGTTCGCAGCATGCAGGCCGGGCAGGTGGTGACAGGGGGACAATTTTTACTGCTGCATAAGGAGCTTTAGTTTTGCAACATCTGGAAACAGCACAGTCCTACGTACGGCATGCATCGTTGCCATCGCTCGCCGTGAGTGGAAGTAAAACTCGCATGGGGCCTATATTTCGTAATGATACTTTCCTCGCAGTTCCATTAGTGCGCTTCAGCATAGCCGAACAATATTACCGTTAGCGTATCAGCTTTCAACGACCTAAATTGTACGATTCGCACCTGCCACTGCGTGCGCAGCACATATTGTAGTACGGACACAGAAGCGGTACGGTGCATACCATTTGGGCCCTGACAAATGAGTGTTTCCCCGCAAAAAGGCAGCCATTCATTACCGCAGAATGAATGCGTCCGAGCGCTATTTATACAGGTTCGCCGGGCGCCATATACAACTGACTGTCCAATAAATAACCGCTTCTATAGCTCGCTCGACGGGCCCATCTCTCTCGAGGGTCGTCACTGCGAACACCAGGTGCAAGTTGATTTCGACGCTTAATAAGGCCTACTAGAACAAAGTCGTGCCTGAACTGCGCCTTTCATGCCAAATTAAAACCGCTGTCAAGCTGCTCCAGCAGGAGAGCGAGCTGCTGATGAGAGCAGCGAGTGGCAGTGCCAGCTGGTGCACTCACCCGTACCCGCGCTTCGGAGTCAAAGGTGTTGCCAAGCCAGTGTCCTCCTTCATTGTTGCAAGAAGCTGGTAAATTGGGGAGAAAACAGCGCATGTTGTGGTTGCTCGTTGTTGTTCTTGAAGCACTCTCCGCTAGACGGCGGTGATGTATGCTACTGTGTGAGCACGGGGGCACTGTCAAGGTAGCTGTTTCAGTAATGGTCGGCAGAAACTTCGTGTTAACATTGCGTTACTGCGATCAAATGTGAACTGCAGAGTGAACGTGGATCCTCCTTGCCACAGTCATAAGCGCCACCGCGTTCTGATTGATACGCACGGCCAATAGGGGTCACAGCTGTCAAAAAGATATTAAAAAAAAAACAATTACTTCCTTAAGGTCCCATAAATATTGAGCAGTGGAGCGAGCTGCCACAATCAATAGTTATTCAGCGTTTTCGAAAAAAAAAAAATTAAGTAGTTACTTACAACTTATTTCGAGAACTAATTACTTTATGGCACCCCTGCTATGCCTTACTTTCGCAATGCCTTCAACGACCGTACCATTTGCGCCCCTGGCGTGGTTATATGTCATTTCTTCTTTCTTCTTTTCGGGACTACTGTGGTTACTCATGTACATCCTCCACCTTGTGTAATACCCCACAACATGCCTTTAAATAAGTATAAAACATGATGAAGATCATGATGGTGGTGTGATGATGATGACGAAGATGAAAACCCAGCCGGCGACAAATGAGTTAGCTCAATACGTGGTCTTCACACCAGAGCGCGTGGTGGCTTTAGTTATCCTGCTCTGCAGGCAGAGCTACGGCAACGCTACTGCCGTAAGCCAAACATCTTCGGCTATTGCGTCAAGTCTCAGAGGTCAAGTGTTGGGGCGAGATTTTGAGGGAAAAGGCGAACGGAATGGCTTCACGGAGGGTTCGCTTCCAGTGGCTTTTTTCTCTCTCCGTTTTCCGCCGCGTGCAAGAAGGGCGGAACTATGCGACGAAAGCTTAAACGGCGATTACGGCGCTCCCGGCTACACGTACAATCGAGAAAATTACTTCAGTAACCAATTATGTCCATTTCCTCGTCTTAATATTTTTTTTCCCCGTTTGCAGCGCACTGTGTGTGGGTGTGCGTGTGTGCGTGCGTGTACATTTTGTTCCATAACCTTCAAGTTGTAAGCAGTACGTATAATTTGTTCTACAATGTCAACGAGCTGCTTTTGAGTTGCTGGCCACTGTTCTGCCACATATAAAATAAAAGCGGAAACATGTTGGCTTGGTTTAGATAATTCGGCCCACAATATACTTTCACTCACTCACTCACTCACTCACTCACTCACTCACTCACTCACTCACTCACTCACTCACTCACTCACTCACTCACTCACTCACTCACTCACTCATTCACTCACTCACTCACTCACTCACTCACTCACTCACTCACTGATAGAGACAAAGATGGTCACCGTATCGATATTTAGAGTTTCCATTTGATACTTGCGTGGTGCTCTGCTTTATAAGTAATTATGCCGGAGGTCGTGGATTTGATCGTGGTATCGGCGGCTGCATTCCGATGGGGACAAATTCAAAAACACTTGTGTACTTAGATTTAGGTGCACGTTAAACAACCGCAGTTGTTCAAATTAGTCTGGAGTCCATCGCCACGGCGTGCCTCATAATGATATAATCATTTTGGCGCGTAAAACCTGAGAACTTCATTCTAGGTGGTCTCGTATTGCGTATTCAATGAAATGTATTTTCTCAATGTGGAAACTGTTTCTTCTCACCACACTACTGTCACGACCGAAGCGATGAAACAGCTCTGTGCAGATACAAAATCGTGCACCATGGGAACCCGACACTTCCGAAAATTTATACAGGCGATTTCCATGTATTTTTCTTGCTAAAATTGAAGTCTGCTGCAACAAATACTCTGCATTTGTCGTGCCAGTGGGCAGGCGCATTCTTTCAAGGCATGTTGAATAAGAAGATGTTATACAAATGATCTCAGCTCTGGCAAATGCTCGCATTCAACACGCACACTATTAAAAGGCGGAAATTCTTTACTCCCACGAAGGAACAAACGGTGACAGTTAAACTTCAGCACGGCTCTACTTGCCGCCCTCAACCACATCAGGGACACTTCGCACTGGCATCTTAAATAACTCAGAACTCTACCAAAGCAAACCATGATCGTTGTTCCGAATGCCGATGCATTTTCACGCGTGATTTATTACCGTAGGTGGTTTCACGGCGCTGTACAGAGAAAAAGAATGGATGGAGTCCGTCTGGCAGTATACCACATCCCTGTTGATTTACACATAAGAGAAAGAAGGCGAAGCAGACGAGAAATAGCATCACTCACACCTGTATCATCCACAAAGGTAATTTCAGTAGCTGAGAACCCGTGAGAAACAAGAGAAACATAGGATACAGTCTTAGGGAGACAAAAAAAGGAACCCGCGAGAGCGTCATTAAGGATTTATGATATGCGCATTGCTGAACTCCTCGTAAACGAATTCTGTCCATCTGCTACGTATCTTCTTTACCCCCCCGCCCCCCCCAAAAAAAAAAGAAGATTGCGCATGCACAACGTAGGAAGGCGGCATCAGTCCTTCCACGAGCAGCATCTTCGTAGTAAGGAGAAGCTCAGCAACTCGCCGCCGCAAGGAAAAGAATCCCGCGTGACCTGGATTGTTTGAAATTCTTGTCTTCCGTGTTTGGTATAGCAAACGCGATACTCTGCAGTAATGATTAACCTGCGTGCCTTTCCTCGAGAAATAACAATTTCTTCCTCCGAACTTTAGCATTACTAATTCAAATAAATTCAAAGCGATCTTGAGGCACTCAACACAAGATACAATAGGGTTATCTAATGTGTGTAAATTTGCACTGAGATGAACACGTGAGTGAGCATTCGCTTTTCTTCCCGGCTCTCTTGCTGCGATCTTCAATTCCTCGCATTTCGTCACTTGCATAGAAGGCTGCAGTTCCATAACTTTTAAGCTTTTATTTAATTCTTTGCTTTGTGTCTCATACACTCCTGCACTGCACTTTTCCTATCAATAGTTTTTATTCTTAACTGGGCATGCCTTAACGCCACATCTCGAAGCATTGCTTTTCAATTGTCCGCAACCTAGTTTTCTTTCTTTCTTGTTTGCGGAAAAAAAGTAAGCCCACTTGATGGGCAGAGCTGTGGATGAGTGCCTGCTGTGCCCAAGCTGGAACTTGCTTGGTGGTTTGACTGAGTTTTGGGTGGATTTGACCTAGTTATCTTATTTATGTTATCTTGTAGGACTTATCTAGTGATTGAAGCAGCGCTGATGACTAAAAACTTTCCTGGGCAAGGCCCAGCCCTTGGTCAGCCTCTCCCTTTCTCCTGATGATTTGCCTTTGCAATCTTTCTTCCCCAGCGGTGTTAGCAGCATCCCTGTCGCTCTGGTGGATTCATCCAGATGAACAGCCCACAAGCTGTTCAGGCCGAGCTTCAAGCCATGACGTGTCATCTTCAGATGATAAGCGATGTCCGACAATTTGGAAGTGGTGGGATAGTTTGTAGGTCATCAGATTCGACCTGTGTTGCAGACCTCCTAAAGTGTAAGACTTTTGCATCTGTCCCGGTGAGTGCGTTTATTCCTCCTCATCTAGCATGCACTAAAGGCATTGTCCGGGGCGTAGACTCTCGATTGAGCCCAGCTGAGACTCTGGAGAAACTGTCTGATGCTGGCGTCATAGATGTATACCGATGTAACCGACTCGTAAACGAGGAAAAAGTTCCCACAAAATCGGTTATTGCTACGTTTGCTGGCATGTCCTGCCCATCTGAACTAAATGTGTGGCCACTTATTTTTAGAGTGTAACCTCTCGCTTCCCGTCCACTTCAGTGTCGGAACTGTTGGCGTTTTGGCCATAGTGCAGGAGGCCGCAAATCAAATGGACGCTGTCACGTCTGTGGTGAAGATGAGTGTACAGCTGAAGCCGAAACGTGCTGCCTATGTGAAGGAAACCATGCGGCTGACTATGGAACCTGTCCGGCTAGAGATAACAAAATACAGGTACTCGAGATAATTGACAGGTGAGGATGTTCGCGGCGAGAAGCTATTGCAGTCGTCAAGGAAAGAGCCTTTGGATACGCTGGCGTCACTGCGAGGCAATCTACTTTACATGTAGACAACTTGTCTAAACTCCTTGAATAAGCAGTAGAAAAAGCAATGACAAAGGCTATGCAACATACTGTCACAAGTGTTACCGAATGTATTTCCCAAGTGTTTACTGCGCAGATGACACAGCTGTTGCAAGCAGCTGCAACGATTCCTTCTGCTGCAGAACAGGTAGCCAGTTCAGTCCTGGCGCCAAGTACCAGATCGGGCCCAACATTTGTTGGATCTGATCCTTGTTCTTCGCGTCAGTCAGACTCGCAGGTTGACATAGAAACAGGTCATGATACCAGGCCGCAAAAGCGAACTGGGTCTCCAGTAGTTGCGTCTGGTCCCTGTTCCAAAAACAAGAAGGGTAATCCTATTTCTCATTCTGGCATCCAAGAAAGTACATTGCGACGGTAGTCGCTGAAGTAATTAGATCAATTAGATCATCACCATAGCTTTTTTAAAGGTGATACAGTGAAACTGTAGTTCCTTGTTTTCTGCTTCAACAGACTTAAATTGCTTAACAACTCATCTTAATCCTGACGTCATAATCTTACAAGAAACCTGGCTTACTCCTGAGACAAAATTTCATTTGAAAGATTTTCGATCTTTTAGATTAGATCGCCTTTCACTAGGAGGTAGTTTACAGATTTTGTTGTCATCTAAATTCTGTCATAAGGCGAAAATGGGTTTCAAGTTAATGTCTACGGAATGTGAAGTTCTGGCAGTGCGCCTTCGCATCCCAGGCAACCGTTCACTTTCGATTATAAATTCTTATTTCCCTACGGGTGTACACAGTACATACCAATTGGATAGTGCGCTTGCCAGCTGCAAAAATGAAGTCATCCTTACTGGTGACTTCAACTCGCATCACGTGTCATGGGGTTACAGAACAGATGCATGTGGGACAAGTGAACTGGGCCACAGATAAAAATCTTTCATGCCTTAATATCAGATGACCTATATTTGTCCGTGGGCAATCTCGCTCACTGTTAGATTTGACGTTTTCAAGCACAAGTGTCGCCGTGACATCTTGGACTACGATTGATTTCTGTACAAACAGTGATCATCTCCCGATATCCTTTGAAATTGCATGCCCTTTAATATCAGTTGAACGACAAGGCAGAATATTTGTGAATTGCAAAAAATTTAAAGAATGCTTGCGCTCCACCATTGCATCATTAACTGATAGTAATGACGAAGAAATTGGCTTGAATATTTGTTCAGCGTTTCAGACGTCGCGACCAAAGTCTGAATTTGTAATTCAGACCGCTAAGCGTTCCCCATCTAGTCCTTGGTGGAACAGTGAGTGCACACGAGTTTATCGAAGAAGGAAAGCTGCTTGGAAAAAACTTCTACATAATCAGAGCCCATAAAATTGGAAAGCTTATCAATTTATTTCGGTAACCTTCAAACGTACTATTAAACACGCGAAAGATGAGTACGATAAAAACCATTTCGATTATCCATCTAAATCCAAAAGCAAACGTGCTTTATTTAATTACCTTCGTTTTAGAAACAGACTCCCAATGAGCGTTAATGTAGACTCAATCGTCTATACCTCACAGGAAATGCAGGAGTCCTTAGAGCTAGTGACTAAAGGAGTGGAGAGCCGGTTCGCAACGCGCCTTCAAACTTATGTTTTTACTCGTGCATTCTCGGACTATAAAGAGATGTCCTATTCGGAAGTAGCACAGGTTATGTTACGGTTGCCAACTACAGCGCCTGGCCCGGACGGAATAACAAACGTAATGTTAAAGATTTTCTTTCAAGAAGCTCCACGTGAGCTTCTGAAGTTGATAAACTACTCTTTTAGTAATGCATGGATACCACAAGAATGGAAGATCGCCAAAATTATTCCGTTACTTAAAAAGCAAGGGGCTGGGTATACTTCCGACAACATCAGACCAATTGTGTTGACATGAAATACAGTGAAATTTATTGAAAGAGTGTTTCACGGGCATATAATAGAGTTTATTGACGAAAATAAATTGTTGAGTCCTTGTCAAATTGGATTTCAATCTGGCTATTCAATATGGCACGCGCATGGTAGGCCTGGAAAGTCGCATTAACATAGCCAGACAGAAAAAATAATACGCGGCTTTAGTTACCTTAGAAATATGTAAAGCCTATGACAGCATTGAACATGTAATTTTAACAAATCGGTTACGAGCCATTGCTTTCCAGGCTATATTGTAGCATAGGTGCATGAATTTTTTAAAGACAGAGAATTCCTTTGTTTTGAAAGTGGCTATTCTTCTAGTAAACATAAGCAAACAAGAGGTGTGGCTCAGAGATCGGTACTTTCACCAATATTATTTAATATTTTACTGAGCAGGGGAATCCCCGTTCACCCAGGTGTCAGCTGATGACATTGCCTTTTTTGGTATGGCTAGTGACATATACTCTCTTTACGAAATTTTGCAGTCCTATCTAAGGGAACTGGAAGGCTGGCTGGATAGCTTACACTTAAACCTGAATGCTAATAAGCGTGCTATCCTTGTTTTTCCCGTTAAAGACCCAGTATACATATCGCCTAACTATCATCTCGAAGATATCCCACAAGTAGAGTCACTCAAGTACCTTGGAGTTATTTACAACGGAAATCCTATTTGGCGGCCGCATATTGAATATATTGAGACAGAAGGAGCTCGTACAATGGGCATTTTGCGCAAGTTGAGTAATCGAAGAACAAGTATGCGAAGCAAATCCCTCTTGATGGTATATAAAATGTACGTTCATCCGGTGTTAGAATTTGGATGTGTTTTATTCTCAGGTGTTCCATCAGAAAAGCTTCGGCCGATAGTTTTGTTAGAACGAGACGCGCTACATCTGTGCTTAGGCCTTCAGAAATACGTTGCAAATGCCATATTATACCTGGAAGCAAGAATCCCACCCATTTTATGCCGCTTTCACCTTCTGACCGTTCAGAATTTCTTAAGGCTATATGAATCACCGTTAAACCGTCCTGAAATAATTTTCATCTCCAATCCACAATTATTTTTTCCTGCTCATTGGCCCAGGTTTCACACACCACAGATTATATTTGTGCAAACGTTACTTCAACCACTGAATGTGTAAATTTGCGATGTGCTTCCTAATAATACGCATTCAAATCACCCGGCGATCAGGTTCCATGACATTTTCCCAAACTACTCCCTTACGGCATCTTAAATCTTAAACGTCATGTGGCAAGACCACCTAAGCACCCTAGAAACAAACATTATGATTGCAACAGATGCCTCACAGTGCGAGGAAAAAAACTGGCATTGGAATATTTTCTCCTGCATACGACTTGTCTTTTTCTTTAAGATTGCCTGATTTTGTGCCTATTTTCTGGCCGAGCTTTTAGCAGTAATCCTAGCTCTACGTAAATTAGACCAAATGATTACAACAGCTGCTATTCTTAATGACTCCCTTTCTGTATGCTCTTGCCTTACCGCTACTAATGAGTCACCCATGCTAAAACTCTTCCACTTGCTAGTTCCTGCCCATGTGCAATGTGTTCATTTGATTTTTTATTTGGGACCTGGTCATAAAGGTTTGCTTTTTAATGAAACTGCCGATTCACTGGCAAAGTCATCACTTTCCGACCCTGTTCTTCCTATTCTCCCAGTGACAGCACAAATCACGGCGGCAAGATTTCGGAAGCGATCAATTAGATTAGCCTTATCAAACCCAGATCTGACTGCTTCTCCAGACTATAAGCGCCTGGCATTTCCCTGGCGTAGCGAATCCTGTTACACAAAGATGCTTGAGGTCTCACTCACCAAATTACGTTGCCGCATTCCCTCCCGAAATTTCTACTTACCAAGGTCGGGTTTGGTTCCCTCGCCCCTCTGTTCATTTTGTAAAGAGGAGGACACGATACAGCACTTTCTTCTATCTTGTCACCGCTTTACTGCGACAAGAAAAAGATTGTTGGAAATACCGTTTCGAAGAATTGGGGCCTTGAGCTGACAGAACCTGCTATTCTTGCGCTCAGGGCGTCCACTTTGGTATTAAGCTACAAGGATGCTTGCTTCACTGTCCAAACATCCTTACAGAATCAAACCAATGCCCTGCTAAATTATTTTTTTCTACATTTAAATTAATTATTACTCATTCGATGTGACCTTCCTGATTTTATTTTAAAAGGTAATTCTGCGCTATTCATTGCTAATCGCATAGATATTAGGAAATTTATGCTGCATATTAGTTTGTAATAATCCACCCATTTCTTGGCCAATCCCCCATCGTGGGTAGGAGCCACACGTGTGACAGGCTACAAAAACAAAAAGAAACAGATGATAACGGACCTGCCGTGCATCAGTTCCCTCTTTCTTGAACGATTCAAGCACACCGTCGGATTAGAGAGGTTAACGCGAATCGATGGGTACCTTTCGGCAAGGTGGGCCAGCATTTTTTTTACTTTTATCACCTCTTTTCTGTGCATCGCCCGTGAGCATCCCGCTGGACCTAACGCCATGTAGGTCGCCATCGTCGAGGCTGCCGAACTTACAGCAGACTAAGCGAAGGAAGACATCGTCTGCCCCAACTTCATACAGAATATCGTGCTGGTTAGTACACTGGGACTCTGATCACGCCGAAAGGTATGTGAGAATTAAGTCTATTACGGTCATGAAGGAGGAATATGAAGTGAGTGCTTATGAAACGGCCCCCCACTCTACATGCAAGGGGGTTATTAGAAGAGTGAACCTCAATGAGAGGCAAAGTGTGATCACAATAAATATTGTGCATGAATACAACCCAAAGGCGTTGGCTGCACTGCGTATCAAAGCTGCGGGCTTGGTTATTGTGCTTTTCGGCGGATTCAAGGTGCCCAATTTCATCAAATATGGGTCAACCCTCGTGAGGTGCTATCTGTACAGGAAGCTCTTTGACGTATCTTACGCATGTGGAAGAATTGGGCACAGATCAGACGTTTGCCCCGCACCAGATGTTGTGCAGTACAGGGATGTGGTATGCAAGACCCAGGGGAAGATCATATCTGCTCTCCCGACTGCAAATTCTGCGGTGAAGATCACCCCACAGGTGACAAGGCGTGCAAACAGCGGCACCATTTGTCATGTGTAGTAAGAGTAAGAAGAAGACAACGCTCCAAAGTGGAGACAGAAATGGAATCGGCTCAGCCGACAAAGAAAGACCCCTCCGGGCGTCGGAAGGCGCTCACGCTCAAGAAGCACGTGAAGACACCATCATCGTCTTAAAATGAAACTTGCAAACCTTAACACAAACAGGAATGTCCTGAACTGGATCGTTCATTTTTTAACTAACCGACACCAATTTGTTTCTGCCAGTGGATCTTATTCTGCACTGACCCTTGTAAAGTCTGGTATGACGCAAGGTTCTGTGCTTGGACCTATTATCTTCCTTATTTATATTAATGACATAAGCAGCTACCTAACTTCTACTATTAGACTGTTTGCCGACAACTGTATTATCTACAGAAAAATGACTGACCCTTCTGATACTAATTCCTTGCAATCCGATCTTGACAAAATCGCTAAGTGGTGTGAACAATGGCAGATGGAGCTTAATGTTTCCAAAACAAAAGCTGTAACATTTACCACAACTAAACTCATTGTGTCCTCCTTTTATTCTATAAATAATGTGACTATTGAGAAAGTTCCTGCAGTAAAACACTTAGGCGTTCATATTTCTTCAGACCTGACATGGCATAAACACATTGATTACATCACCGCCAAAGCGTCGAAGACCCTGGGTTTCATTAGGCGTCACTTACATTTCACAAATCAGGAAACCAAACTACTAGCGTACACAACTTTAGTCAGATCGCAACTAGAATACGCCGCCATCATCTGGTACCCATATGAAGCATACTTTGCCGGGAAACTCGAATCATTGCAGAATAAGGCCCCTAGGTTTATCACAAGGAATTACTCTCACTACTCCAGCATCACTGGTATCAAATAGCGTCTAACTTTGTGTTCACTGGAAACGCGAAGACTTGTTACCCTGTTATCTCAATTTCACCGACTTTATTACAATCCGGCGCCATTCACAGAATCTCATATCAAACCGGCCCATCGCATCTTTCCCCGATCAGACCACGGCACTAAAGTACAACCAAAGATCGCTCGTACCAAACTTATGCGTCATTCACCATTGTTCCTTGCCATTTACCATTGGAATAAGCTGCCTGCGGAAATCGTTTCTGTCAATAACCACGATGCTTTTGTTAGCAAACTGAAGTGATTATTGCGCACCGACTGTTCGAATTGTATTGTGATGACTGATTAGAATTGTATTATTCTCTAGATTTGCCACTACCATTTTCGTTATACTTTTTCCAGTAGGTTCTCAGTCTTTGCAGTGTAGTTTACAGTATGTTTTATCAAGTTCTCTTCTCAGAATACGGCGCTCGTTTTGTAACCCCCTATGTAATGCCTGTAAGAGGGCCTTTTGGGTACATGAATAAAAAAAAAGACCAAGACAACGTTCAACATTGAGGGGAAGAAGACGTTCCAGATCTTGGGAGGCGCAGGTGCGCTTCTAGGAGCAGGAGCTGAAGACAAACAAGAAAAAGGAGCCAGGAGCGAACTGGGCCGAGAAAGTAATATGTACTGTGAAAGTGACAGGTGCAATATCCTGGCAGGAACAAAGCCATTATGCCAGAGTAAAACAGCTGATCAGAGAGGTTATATCACTAAAGAAAGCAAATGGAGAACCTAAGAAGCAGATCTAGGAAATGAACAAAGGGTTGAGGGCAGAAAGCGGCAGTGTGGCAATAGCTAAGCCGGTGAGTAGAAGTAACATCTAGGAGGAACAAGGCACACCGGCGCCCAAAAAGAGAGCTGCAGTCTCGGAGGTGAAGTCAATGTGCTCGGTTCTGGAGGATATTAGGAATGCGATTACAGACCTAAAGGACAAAGGACACGGTAGACAGCCTTAACCTGAAGGTGGACAAAACATGGAAGTGGAAGTTAATAGCCGAGAAAAGGCCGAAAAGGCTAGAGGCCCAAGGATAGGATGAGGAATATATTCCCTCGGAAGCCGAAAGCTCTAGAACACTCCCAGGAGCGGTAGGTGGTACAGTCAAGAGAGCAGTGACAGGGGGTAGCAAATCAGGGGGTAACGGCAATGATAATGGATAGCAGAAAGAGACTTAGTGTGTGGCAGCGGAATTGCAAAGGATTTCAGAAAGAAAAGAGCGTCTCTAGCACAGAAAATCAATACAGTTGAAAATAGGCCGAAATTAATAATGCTGTACGAAACTCTAGCGGAGGAGATCGGGCTGTCCGGCTTTAACTCGGTCTGCAAAGGCAAGGACCCGGGCAGAGAAATCGCCACCCTAATTGTTGACAAGAAAATTATCTACACAGAGCATGATTTAAAATTAGGGCCGAGTAAGATTGAATACGTATTGATAGAAATGGTCCTAAAAGGCACATAGGTAAAGCGCAATGCTTGTTCTGCCTCAACATAAATAGCAGTCCCAGAGAGATGAGACCCAACTTCAGAGCAATTT
Organism: Dermacentor andersoni; assembly: GCF_023375885.2. Classification (NCBI taxonomy): domain Eukaryota; kingdom Metazoa; phylum Arthropoda; class Arachnida; order Ixodida; family Ixodidae; genus Dermacentor; species Dermacentor andersoni. Next base: position 30,733,476 of record NC_092815.1, read on the forward strand.
TTAATAAGGCTATGGGGGTAGCCGAAAATGCACTTTCATAACAGCAGGGGACTTTAACGCCCCACAACAATCTCGGGGTTACCGCTTGAGTACTAAGAACGGGGTAGGAATCTGGCATCTCGTCACGTATTCAGACCTCTCTCTTATCACGGACCCAGCCTATCCTAATAGGTGTGGCACTTCCACGTGTAGGGACACTACTCCGGACTTATCCTTCACTTCTAACTTACCCAGGGCAGACTGGATCAACTGTGGCGCGAATCTTGGGAGCGTCCATTATATATTACACATAATCGTGCAACTGATGGGGCTGGAGGTAAAGCATTTCCCTTACATAGACTGGGACCAATTCAGAAAAATCACGAAAGACAGAGCAGAAGTAGATAGAAAAGGGTACATCAGACTGCCATAATGGGTGGATCTGCTTAGGGACGACTTGATTACGGCAACTAAGGCTATAGAGGAAGAGGTCAGACAAATTGTCAGTAGATTGGCGCATTTCATTGAAGCCAAGCAATCGATTTCACAAAGATGGAAATCACAGCGCTTAAACCGAAGACTTAAGAAAGGAATTGCTCAGCTCAATAGGGATATCGAGGAGCACGTACGATATTTGCAGAAACAAGAATGGAATGAGGTGTGTAAATCTGTGGACGGAATGATAAAACGTGAAGGCAAATGGAATCTGCTCAGGCATCGGCTCAATAAAAAGGCACTAAATTGAATAGACGTACAGCAGTGGCGAAGCTGGTACACCAGGAAAGTCAGACTGCAAGCGCAGAGAGCATAATGAAGCGATTGACAGCTATATACTTGCCTCTCATGGAAGGGGACCAGCAAGTAAGTTATCCCGATTACTTAGGGGTAGAATGCAACTATATGGATCAGGAATTCACGGAAAGTGAAGTACGCACGGCACTGTATGATTTGAATAATAGGTCAGCAGCGGGCCCGGATGGCATCTCTAACAGATTGCTTAAGAATTGGGACGACGACTCAATAAAATATCTTACCGCCTACATTAGTGAATTATAGAAAGATGGGGTATACTTTAGAAGAATGGAGGACGACCAGTACTATCTTAATACCAAAGCCGGGCCAACAACTCAACTTGAATAACCTTAGGCCAATTTCTTTAACATCATGCCTAAGGAAGACAATGGAGCATGCCATATTGAACAGGTTAACAAAATATGTGGAGCAAAATGACATCCCACCGTATAATCTGATAGGTTTCAGACCAGGCTTGTCCATAAAAGAAGTCATGTTGTTAATCAAACATCAACTGCTCTTAGCCAAACCAAAGAACACTCGAGCTCTCTTGGTGTTGGATGCCGAAAAACTTTTGACAGAATTAAGCATAGAGCAATACTTGAGCTCATTTCAAATCTAGGATTGGGGAGAAAACTCTATGAAGTGGTTAGAACTTTTTTTGACGATTGCTCAGCTCACCTTAGACTCGGAGAAATTAAACCAAAGAAGATGGATCTCGGTGACAGAGGGACACCACAAGGGTCGATCTTGTCACCCATGCTTTTCAACCGGGCCATGCCAAAGTGGCAAAGGGATTAAAAGGGATAGAGGGCATTCACTTTACCATTTATGCAGACGATTTGACTATATGGACCGCTGAAGGAAGTATGGGACAGGCGGAAAACAGACTTCAGAAGAGCACTTATGTGGTAGAGTCCATTTTCGAAGACATGGGACCCTAATGTTCTGCTGATAAGTCTCAACTCCGAGTACTCAATAACAGGAGAAGGGGTAGAAAACCGAGGGGATATGTTCCCGAGGTTGAACCCAGGTTAGTACTAACCACGAAAGCAGGCAAATCTATTAAGCAAGCAGAATCCATTAGAGTTTTAGGGTTATGCAAAAGGGCTGCCCAGCTGATCGGTGAGATGGACAGCCAAGGGATCGAAATCCGCAGGTTTCCTGCACACGTGGGGTCTGTCGATCCATCTCGGAAGAATTTAAAGAGGATGGCTAGCGCAGCTGCACAAATACTTACTATCCGTGCACTACGCGACCAGGACCATAATAATATACAGGAGGAAAAAAGGGACCTATTACGTATAATGAAATCACGAAGCATTACTACATAAACACAAGGGAAATCCCAGTGCGACACGCTAAGCTCAATAGAGCTGAAGCGGTGACTCTGAGATCGCTACGGACAAGAATTTATCCGAGTCCAAACATTATTAACCAGCTATATCCAAAAAGAGAGGTACCATTCAATTGCGAGAAGTGCAGTGGCATCATTAGTCTGGATCATATGCTTGGGCAGTGTGCTGTGTCTTTCACAGACTGTGACAAGGGAAGAGACTGGCGGCAACGAGTCCTTCACAGGGGAGTTCTTTTAGTTCAAGTACAGGCCGTCCAGAAGGCCCACGATACGGCGGTAAGGTTAAACCTTACTGGCCCGACGTGGGATCCGTCTGCGTCAACCCAAGGGTTGATCTTCAGGACGTGAATGAAGTTCATCATACCGTACCATACCGGATGGGCAGTGCTTGCACCATGTGATGTTCTTCACCCCCCCCCCCCCCCCTATTTTTCATCTCATTATACCATTATACTTTAGTATACTGTCACCGTTATACTAAGGAAGCACCTGCAGCGCCTATACATAATCGAAAATGGCATTCCGTTGTCTACTCTGTACATGAAGCAGTAGTAAAAAATGTAAACGGGCATTTTCACAAATGATCAGGTCGCACAGAAAAAGGTGGGGCTATACTGTAATTTATGACTCCGTTTTGCAATAACTATAGTAATCAGGGACATTTTAAAACTTCGTTTAGTACTACATCAGCTTGTTCTGCGTACTACAGTCTCCCAAGAGTAAAATTCGAGCACTATTTACTAACGGCTAATTGTCAAAGTCTGTGATAACAATTTTTTAAATTTGAGAGGTATACGTTGTTTTGTTGGTACGAAAATGTCAGATCAAACACTCGTGCTGGAATCAGTATGAAGTGAATATTTAAACGCTGTATAATTGATCATTTCTTGCGCCGTAATTTGCAGCATAGTGATTACTGGGCCGAGCATAGCATGATGACGGGCCAGTTTACAACTGAACTGTTTCAAGGCTCAGCCTGTTTCCGACGCGCTGTACACTTCTCCACATCTGCTCCCGTGCGTCATTGGTGGCCTTTAACGCTCTCATTTATAGAGGTGACGTTTCTGTACCTCGTATGCCTTACAAATTTGTGATTTCGTGCACACTGTGATGCGCTTTCGTACGCTCAACACACGTGGAGTTTTTTTCGGTTAAATATTTCCAAAGTGGGTGAAGTCCGTCTATAATGCTATAGAGAAATGCGTGACCGCTGTTTTACCCATTGGGCCGTGCTTGCATGGATGCTTCTCTCGTGCCAAAGTCACCCATTTGAGACGCGTGGCGCGTGCATCCCTTGCCAGTTTCTAGAATTGTTCCCTCGTGATAGCTAGGGCTTTGAGATGCTTTGTTGAACAGCGTTCAGACTACGTACGCTTCATACGGATCGTTTGCACGGACTGTAAGCGTAAAAACAAAGTGCAACTAGTTTGTTGAGACCATCGTTGCATCGAGCGGAAAGTACGCACCTCTGATAGCGCTCGTATGCTAATCGGCGCCGTATTGAACACTTCGGTTCTCACTTGTCCAGGAGCGCTGATTGGCCGGTCGAAAAAACGTATCTGACGGAAGTACTGAATGTGAACAATAAGCGACTTTTAGCGATGTAGCACAAGTTCCAGCAGTTACGTTAAATACGACAATTAGCACATTTATGGCAGACGCGACTGTAGTCCGAACACGGCTCTAGATCGCACTGCCTTCGAGATGAATGAATGAATAAAACCTTCATTTGGTTAAGGGATGGCTCTATGACAATCGCGTGGAACGCGGGTTGTTGGGCAAGCTTATGCGTGTAGTTGCATTAAAGGTGCTAAAGTCCAGTCAAGTCAGTTCGATGAGCTCGGTCTCTGTGGCGCATTTACATATTGATAGGAGACGACGTTGCTGTGTTTTCAGGGAGAAACTGGGTGGTTGGTAGATCCATTCCTCCTAGCTGGGGGTACCACATGCCGGCAAATTTAACTCAAGTATCTTGTGTAGCCGGACAGTCCTAAATCAGTTGTTTGATATTTGGTTTGGCTTCTGTGCGATAGAGTGGGCAGGATATGCTAGGCAGCTCAGGTGTGTCTGTGTCCTCTTCGGCATTGACAGATGTGTTCCGCCTTCCGGTAAGCCCGCTATCGCACGCTGACGGTGGGGGTCAGTGCGAAGTCATACCTGACATTGTGTGTTAGAACCTAGGAGGCTATGGGAAGGCTTTTTAGTACGGGAGGTTTGGCAGTTATAATCGTCTCATTGATCCTCTCGTCGTTCTCAATTTTTTATTCCTAATGTGTTCCTTGAGGTTCAGGGGTGCAGAGTGGTTGGCACGGGAAGTCGCATCCGGGGAATTGAGATCGTTGTTCTCCTACCGCTCGTGGTCGAATTGCGTCAGCTCCCAGGCCGCCCGATGCACCTCTCTGCTGCCTATGTTGCCCTGTGTTTTACCTGGGGTCCCAAGGATGTTCATGTGGATGTCTTCAAGAGTCTTCAGTTCTTTGCATTTCTTTTTAATCTACGTATACCGGTATAGGCCCATAATTTTCATCAGGCGAATATAGAAAAGTGGGTGCAGTCTGCCTATAATGTCTATCGCATTAATAACGTTGAGGTAATGTCAAAGCGCAATCAAGCAACTGAACATGACTGCCCCAGCACCATGTGTTGCAGCACCTGAGAGTGTAGTTACCTGCCGTAGTGGCTTAGCGGCTATGGTGTTGCTCTACTAAGCATGAGGTCGCGGGACCAAATCTCGGCAGCGATTGCCGCATTTCGATGGGGCCGAAATGCAAAAACGCCTGTGTCTCGTCCATTGGGGGCACGTTAAAGATCCCCTGGGGGTCAAAATTAATCCGGAGTCTCCCACTACGGCGTCCCTCATAATCAAATTGTGGTCTTGGCACGTAACACCACAAAAGTCAATTCAGAGGCTAGTTATCACAGTCTCAAGCAGCCTTGAACGAAGCTTAGGCCACCATAGCATATGGCCAGGGGCAGTTTTCATTTTAATGCCATGATATTATATAAGAGTATGCAGTTGTGCCTGTATTTGACTTGTTTAAAAAGGGCGCGTCTAGAAAGGAAGCATGTCTTTCTAGAAAGAAAACGAGGCTTGAGGTTTCCACGCATTTTCCGCGAATACAAAGAACGAAAAAAGGAAACTTGCAGCCTAAAATACCAGAGAATTTGGCCAGAGGCTGTTTTCACTTTACCGCAAAAGGTAGCAGCAGACCTTTCCGAATGAGAAAACGGCGGCCAGATGGAGACAGTAGTGCAACTGCATCGGAGTTTCTGCTGCAATACATGGACACGACCGTTGACACGTCCGGAGGAACGTGGGTGTCAGCTTGGACAAGTAGTTTCCGCGAAAGTAAAGAATTGTCTGTGAGCGGCCAACCTAACAGCGGTGAGAGCTCTATTTCAGCTCATGCACAATGGATAGCGGCACTGGGGCGCGAGAGAAAATCCCAGCCGAGGGTAACATCATGAGAGCACGAGGAAAGGATGATGAATTCTATGGCGTATAGAAAGTCGTCAATGTGAACACAAGCAGTGCAAGCCGCAAAGGGGTCAATATGCTAAGCACTGGCTGGGCGGAGAGACAGCCCAGAAAGCGGCGTCGTGGCCTTCCGAAGTGCAAAGCTTAGCGTCTCTAACACATACACGGAACTTGTGTTCACAAGTGCAGATGCGCGAACACCGTCAACAAACACTTCTATTATGTTCGAGGGACTGCGGTGAGGCTTTCACATTTGTGAGAGTTTCACATTTCGACATTGTCGCAGGCCTTGCCTCTTGGTCTGCGACGATTAGTTTTCCTCGTCCCGAGCTACGGGGCGAGGTCGCATCGACGACAGTCAGAGACGGCGAGGAGGAGACGGTGAATGGCGGGTAGATGCCGTCAGGAGCAATGACAATGACATAGCCGACGGGGGGTCGTAATATAGATGGATGGACTGGCTCGTCACGGGTGGTGCGGCGCTAGACGGCTGCACACTATTACAAAAAACGTGCGACGTGGCCGCACGCAAAGTATATGGGCTGGTTGTCGGGAGTACGCCACCGATTCGCTGGAACAGGTCCAATCCATGTCACAGGACGAGTAGCACGGGGCGGCTGTTGGCGGGTTGCAGTCGGGGCCTAGTAACGACGTCGGCATAACGGTGAGGCATACTTGGAGAGAGTGGCGCAACCCTCTGGGACCTGGCGGGGCGTCGCAACGACGTCAGCGTAGCTTAGTGGTGTAGCCGCCGGAAGGTGTTGGCGCTGGTCTGGCAAGACCGCGGCAATTTCTTGCTAGATTGCGCGATAGAGCGGAGGCATAACATTTGAGGCGGGCTGTTGTATATGCGGCGGCTGAGCGAAGGCCATCAAGGAGAGCTGGCGTGCTACTTCCTCCCGAATGAACGCTTTCATTTCTGTAAGCATCGCTGACTGGTCGGAGATGGTAGCCAAACCAGCGAAGTGTTCATCGCGCGATAGAGGGCGACGTGTTAGCAAGCGCTGTCTGCGTAGCTCCTCGAAGCTTTGGCATAGAGTGACGATGTCGGTCACGGGCTGAGGATTCTTCGCAAGTCGCATGTTGAAAGCATCGCCCTCTGTCCCTTTCATGACGTGTAGGATTTCGTCGGACTCCGACATCGTCGCGTTGACTCTCTTACACAAGTACAGAACGTCTTCAATGTAGCTGGTAAATGACTCACCCGGCTGCTGTGCATGTTTTTGCAAACACGATTCCGCACGTAGCTTGCGCACAGAAGGTCGATGAAGCACACCCCCTAAAGAGGTCTTGAACGAGGACCGCATCGGAAGATCTCTCTCATGGTTGTTGTGCCAGAGACTGGTCACACCCGCGAGATAGAAGGGCACGTTGCTCAGTTTTGCGCGATCGTCCAATTTGTTGTGGGCACTTACACTCTCATATGTCGTCAGCCAGTCCTCCATGTTGGTGTTGTCCACGCTGCTGAAAATGGCAGGGTGCCTGTAGCGATGCACACCAGAGCACATGACTGACTAAGGAGGCGCTTGCTGGGATAGAATTGGAGGTGTTTGCTAGGATGTGGCTTCAGGTATGGTTGAGCGTATACGGTAGGGAATTGAAGTTCCAGAATTGACGGTGTGGGCCGAAGCACTCTCCGCCACATGTAAAGGTGTTTATTAGTCACGAGCGTTTCTGCCGACAGTCAGAGCAGGGCACGGACTCTCAGCACGAGCGGCGTTCCCTGAACAAAGCACTGGAGAGGCTGACCCACTATAGCGTTCCTTTTGTTCGCTATACCAGGATATTATATAAGAATATATGGACGTGTCTGTATATCAGCCTCTATGTAAAAAAGAATGAGAACAGCAGTGGTGTCTTATGTATTTCACTTTAAAAAAAAATGAAGCTGGCTTAGAATGCGGAAGTATCCAGATGAATTGCGGTTGCCCCAGTAAAGGGAAAATCGGCGTTTGAGTAGGCAACCGAATTTTCTTGATAACTAAAGAAACAAATTGTGTGTCCACATGCGCCCCGAAATGCTCCGTGTACATAGATACCCGTAGCTTAGAAAGCTGCATTTGAGAGCATGCGCTCAAGAAATCATACTCTGCTAAAATAAGTGGTGACATATTTAGAAAGAAAGCAGAGCGGTTGCTAGCGACAGTGGTCGCAGCCGGTCGGCCACCGTTGACGAGTAATCGGAGGACCCCAACTGCCCTTTCACGGGTGTCATCATGGCTTGGCACGTCTTGGGACACGAACCTCTAGCCACCGGTCCCTCATGTGTTTGCACTCGAGTGTGCGTGGGCATTCTTTATAGGAGCACCAACTGTGCCGGCGGACCCTTGCTGTGCATCCGTACTCTACGCAATCGTCAGGAGCAGTTGGCCGTTGCGGTGCGCTCTTTCACAAGCACTTGCATCAGCGATACGTAGCTGCTGTTCTTTCTTTCGCTTATTTAAAGCTAGCGCGTCTAGAAAGGACGCACGTCTTTCTAGAAAGAAAACGATGCTTCAGGTTTCAATGCATTTTACCCAAGTACAAGAAAAAGAAAAGAGAGGAAGTTGCAACCGTAAAGTTTTATTGGAGTTTTGTTACGACGGTCATGACTTCCACGAAATGTTAGCTGGCTTTTTATCGCTCGAACAGCCCAGACAGTCACGCGTTGCGCACAAACGAGTCTGCCTTGTTTCATGCTTTGACATTGCAGAGCGTTCCTACGAAAGCGAATTTTGTAAGAAAGAAAAATTAGAAATCGTGATACCAAAGGCTGTTACAGCAAAGTTAACAATGAAAACGAAAGAAAAGACCGACTTTTTCCCATTTCATTTTTACTAAAAGAAAGGCTCGTATGTCGGCCCTAAGAACTCTTGGTAATTGAACTATCTGTGCTGTTCCTCATTCATTTTTAATTTCTTTTTTCACACAGAGCGTTCTTTGCGAACCCTTCCGGACTTTCATGACCGTGGCTGCTTGGCTCTGCGCTGGCTGTCTTGCCGAATAGCTCACAACTTTCGTCGCTAGCTAAACCGTGGTTAAATGGTTAAAACATCGGGCTGCTGCGCTGAAGGGATTGGGTTCGAAACCAACGGTCGGACCAATTGGGCTCACTGGGTGTGTAAGATAAATAAATAAACTGAATTACGTGCCCGATAGAGGGATCAAACCACGGTCCTCCAGCACATCAGCGTGATGCTCTATCCATTAGGCCAAAAACTTATTTTTGTTTTCTTCTCCCTTTACCGCATAGAAAAAAGATAGAGTAGTACTCTTTACAAGCAAGAAGCTTTAAGCACACACATTATTGATACTCAGCAAATGGACACATGCACCTAACCAAGACATCCACCACAGCTGAGCCTCGTAAACACTATACGTACATAAGGCACGGTTTCCCGAAACATCGATTCGGTTAATCGCAATGTTTCTGCACGCTTATGGCACATCCTACTTTTCGGACAATATGTAGGCCAAATAGTATAAACAGGTCATATTTACTTCGGAAATTTTGAAAGGCAAAAACGGAAGTGAGAATGGTCTTACGTCAACAAGCTTCGTCAGAGTTCTTTGAAGGACGCCACAGAAAAAAGATAGTATCCCTACAGCTTATGAAGCAATGTACTATAGTCTCCACGAGGATAAACCCTGCAATTTGTTCACCACACCATGGGACATTGCAACCTCTCGCCTGCAACCATCTCTTAAGTGGGTTAGTTGCTGCGCGCAGTTTCAAGAAAAACAATTTAGCGCCTGGTGGCAAATGTATTCGATGGACGTGTTTGAACACATCTTGGTATCCACATCTCAAGGACGGGCGCTATAAAGAGGTGCATGGCATCTAACACCTGGCAGCTATTCTTCCACCTATTTTTCCTGCATAGCGCTCAGCATTCATTCTTGTGAGAGATGTTGCCGCTTTGACTCGTCCAATACGTTGCCGACCTGGTTGTGGCATCGGCCGCTGGGCATGTGCAAGATGTCTCTTGGGGTTTTCTTAGAGAGGTTGTTGAGATGATCGTTTCAGTACGGAGTACTGAAAGAATGTTCATTTTGTGGGAAAAGAAAGAAATTAGAACGTCCTCTGTTCTTCTATTTTCTTGCTTAAGGTATACTAAGAGCCAGCTCTTTCGACGTGCCACTTCAGTGTAGCACAGAATGCCTTGGACCATGCAATGCATAATGTTCGCGTTACCTACAGATTTTAGGTTTTTTTTTCTAAAACCGGATCACGTGTTCTCGCCTATCCTGTCGCCCCCTTCCTTCGCGCAGCGCTGTTGCAGTGACTCTCACCGCTACCTTCCACTCCGCCCTCGCTGTCCCTTCTCCCGCTGTCGCGGCACTGCCGCTACGTTGGCGGCGGGCACCCCCTGCCGCCTCGCGCGTCATCCACGGCTTTTCGCTCCTCCGTCTCCGTGTCGCGTTGCTGTACGGCTCTCAGCCGTCTTTCGCTTCCCCTATTGCGGGGCGCGTTTTTCCGTGGCACTTGTCACCTCTGGCACTGTCTGCGCCTGGCTGTCTTTCTGCCCCCTCCACTCTTGTCCTATACCTCTCTTTACCTGGCACAGTGTCGTTATGGTTACTCGAAAGACAGTTATAGCGTTTCGTCCTCTTACTTCTACTTCCCAGCCCAACCATGTGCTCCTACATTGAGGTCTGTCTGTGAGTGAATGAGCGTGTGACCTCTACTCAATACCCCTGCTCTCCACCCGTTTTCTCATGTTACCTCAGAAGAAACATAAAATAATAATTGACAATCTCCTTCCCCCCTCTCCGCAGCGGTGACCCACTATAATATGGCGTGATGGCGCGTGGCCGGTGCGCCGGCTCGATAGCGGCGGATCGCGGTGTCTGCTGCCCAATCCGAAACACAGAACCGCCTCTGTTCGGCACGGCGTGCTTTGTATGCGGTTGCCTGTTGTTGAAGTAAGGTAGCAGTTGCTCTCAAAGATCGCATTACCATGAAGCGTAATCGTTTTTAGCGAACTGCGCTAGTGCACGAGATAGATGTATATATATTTACGTACAGATTTTACTGTCTGTGTCAGCCTCACCTTCCCGGGTCCAATCAGCTGCAGTGTATAATCAATAAACGACCGACATATTTGTTTCTCCCATGGGCACATCAGTGATTGGGCCCACTGCCTGTGCTGTCATTCTTCCGCTGGTGCGCCTGCATTTACCTTCATTGCACGAATTGGTCCTATGACGTTATTCAGGATGCGAATATATATATATATATATATATATATATATATATATATATATATATATATATATAGACAGCCGAATTCCCTATCATCCAGCGTAATATGAATGCAAAAGTATAAAGAGACGCCCCTTGCGTTAGCCCTAACGTAATATAATAGTACGGACGGTTTTAATTGTGCAATCGCAAAAGCCGTAAGAGGAAAATGGTTTGAAGAGCGTTTTTCTGCGTAATTTATCTTTTGTTGTGCGGAAACATTGTTCATTTTGTGGGAAAAGAGACAACTTCGAACTTCATCTGTTTTTTCTATTTTCCTTGCTTAAGGTATACTAAGAGCCAGCTCTTTTCACGTGTCACTTGAGTGAGTGAGTGAGTGAGTGAGTGAAGAAACCTTATTGCAGGTCCGGCGAGGACACGAACTCGTCGCGCACCCGGCTAGTCCCACGTCGGGACCGGCTGGTCTAGCCCACCGGCCCGGTCGTGGGCACGCCGGACAGCCAGGATTTGCTTTTCTAGAGCGGGGCTACGCAGAAGCGAGTCCCACTCCTCCTTGATGAACTTGGGGTATGTCGACCCGCACTCGCACAGCATGTGCGCTACAGTGGAGGTGTGCCTGCAGGAGGGGCAGGCGTCCTCGCGATACACGTCCGGGTAAGCCTCGTGGAGAACGGACATACACGGATACGCGCTGATCTACAGAAGCCTAAGCGAAACGGCTTGCGCCCTATTCAACTTGGGGTGAGGGGGTGTAAAGACCCTTCTTGACATGTAGAAGAATTTAATAATCTCGTTGTGAGTAGCGGGAGCGTCCCTGTAGCCGTATGGAGGAGGGGAGTCGGTTGTTCTTGCAGAGGAAGCGCGGTCGGTGAGGTCACGCGCAGCCTCGTGAGCAGACTCATTGAGGTTCGGGGGAGCACCCTCGACCGACCCTACGTGAGCGGGAAACCAGTGGATTGAATGATGCGTGAGAGCATATCGACTCGAGCTGCTAAGAAGACGCGCAGCTTGCTTGGCGATGCAACCCTTTTGAAAAGCCCTAACTGCCGTTTTGTAATCGCTATATATCTCGGACCCACGACCGTCTAGCAGGGCGAGGGCGATGGCGGCTTGCTCGGCGACTCCAGGGTCTGAAGTTGCGAAGGGATGCGCTATTGGAAATCTTGCCGCTGGAGTCGACCACAACGATGTAAAAGGTCTTCCCATCGCTGTACTCCGCGGCGTCGACGGAGCTTGCTGTAATGTTTCGTTGCTTGATCTGTTTGAGGATGGCTGCTGCTCTCGCCTTGCGTCTGCCCTTGTTATAGACGGGATGGACGTTTCGGGGCACAGGGGCCACTTCGAACTTGTCTCGAATGCACCTAGGGATCGGGGTACTGACCATCGGGAATCCCGCAGGGTGGTAACCCAGCTCTTCAAGGATGTGTTTACCTGCCGCTGTGGTGCTCAGGCGAGGGAGTTGCGCGCGTTCTTGGGCTTCGGCAACCTCCTCGGTAGTGTTATGCACCCCCAGCTTGAGGAGATCCTCGGTATAGATCCTGATGGGTAGCCCGAGAGCCCTCTTGACCACTTTGCGGATGGGAGCGTTGAGCTTGTCTCGCTCCGCTCTGAGCCAGTTGTGCATAGAAATTGTGTACGTGAAGTGGCATAGTACGAAGGCATTGATAAGCCTGAGGAGATTGTTTTCCTTCATTCATCGGTGCCGGTTTGCTATTCTGCGAACGAGGCGGAAAGCGTTGTCCGTCTTTGCGATGATCTTGCGGAGAGCCGTTCCGTTCCCGCCGTTAATTCGACAAACATGCCCAGGACCCGAATAACGTCGACACTGGGTATCACCTCCCCCCCCATCACAAGTGCGAAGACTAATGCTGCTTTCGGAGACTGGCTTCCAATCTTTGGGTCTGCCTCCCTTCTCTTTTCTGCAAAGCAGAAGCTCCGACTTGGCGGGGGAGCATCGAAGTCCGGGGGGGCGGAGATACTCCTCGATCACGTCGATCGCCTCCTGCATGGATTCTTCGACTCTGCCCTCGCAGCCGCCGGAGCACCATAAGGTGATGTTGTCGGCGTATATGGTGTGCTTGACGCCCTCTACGCGTGCCAACGTCTCGGAGACTAATCATACAGATGTATGATTGGCGATGGTGATGATTGGCGATGATTGGCGATAATTGGCGATAATTGGAGATGATGATAGACGATGGAGCTAGATGGCGCCGAGTGTTCTAAGGAAGGTGATTGGAAGAATGGTGGAAGTAGGGAAACGACAAACAACGGAGGCGTACAAAAACAAAGCTCCCAATAGGAGTTCAGAAAGTTTGGTGATGGGAATTCATTTTTTCTGTGCTTGAAAGGACGACTTAGACCCTTTAATGAGCAGGCCTGAGTCTGGCCCGGGCCCAGCCCGGGCCCCTCCGAGAAACACTTCGGACGGGCCGGGCCCGAGCAGTGGTCTAGGCGGCGCCTTGAATTCACTGGGTATGTGCCGCTGTTCAATGAACCTCTCGCTAACTTTGGTCTCTGACTAGGTACCACTGAGTGTGCCCCAAGTAAGGGAACAATTCTCAGCGTTCGTGGGCACCGACGCGCCACGCTTCTCGTATCGGAGGTCACGCGCAGAGTTGTCAACACCGCCACTGGGTGGCGCAGCGTGTCCAGAAAGAAGCGCGAGAGAGCAGCCCGGTTGCCGCATGACGCATTTCTCGGCGTTTGCACGCGCTGGCACGCCATGCGTTTCAGAGTCCGTGCGCAGGCTTCGCGGCGATGGAGCTAGATGGCGCCGAGTGTTCTAAGGAAGGTGATTGGAAAATTGGTGGAAGTAGGGAAACGACAAACAACGGAGGCGTACAAAAACAAAGTTCGCAATAGGAGTTCAGAAAGTTTGGTGATGGGAATTCATGTTTTAACATATGTGGGATATTAGGCAACATAATAAGAAGAGCTTGGTGGCGCAAACCACGGCTGCATTTCAAACGGGACGCTCATATCATCCACCCTGCCATCCATTGAAGCGCGAAACAGAAATAGAGCTGCAGTACACGCGTCATACCTAACTCGTTTCGACGGTGACAGTACGTTGCGTTGCCACGTTGATTTAATGCTAGATGCATTACCGTTTGTTGTGTTCATATAGGAGGTTGTGGCCAAGTACTGCACCAGGGTGGCCAATCCTGCTCTGGTGAGAGAGTGCGTTACCGGTTCTGGTCACCGGGATCAGGCCGCACTCCAGGCCTGTTTGTGCAATTTTCTCAACACACGGTATTTTTTTTTTGTATTTTCCGGTGGAGAATTGTGCGGCACCAGGATTTGAATCACGGTCCTCTTGCACGGGAGGCGGATACTCTACCGTCCCCGCAGGAGTTAAATTAAATATTAAATTATGGGGTTTTACGTGACAAAACCACTTTCTGATTATGAGGCACGCCGTAGTGGAGGACTCCGGAAATTTCGACCACCTGGGGTTCTTTAACGTGCACCTAAATCTAAGTACACGGGCGTTCTCGCATTTCACCCCAATCAAAATGCGGCCGCCGTGGCCGGGATCCGATCCCGCGACCTCGTGCTCAGCAGTCTAACACCATAGCTACTGAGTAACCAGGGCGGGTCCCGTAGGAGTTGAACGCCTCATTTAACCTACAGTGGTGCCCTATTTGATCAGTCAAGGTGGACCAATCTGAGCTTGGTTATACCGCACGGATGGCACTCGGCTAGAGAACCTGGTATTTATGACCTGCACATGTGTGGCCATACATAATTGAAGATATATATCTTGTTTTTTAGGGGGGTTCCCGTGCAGTGATTCCCGTACAGTTCCCGTACAGTTCCCGTACAGCCATTGGAATATGAACCTGGCAACGTTTAACGCTAGAACGTTATCTAGTGAGGCGAGTCTAGCAGTGCTATTGGAGGAATTAGAGGGCAGTAAATGGGATATAATAGGGCTCAGTGAAGTTAGGAGGCCAAAAGAAGCATATACAGTGCTAAAAAGCGGGCACGTCCTGTGCTACCGGGGCTTAGCAGAGAGACGAGAACTAGGAGTCGGATTCCTGATTAATAAGAACATAGCTGGTAACATACAGGAATTCTATAGCATTAACGAGGGGGTGGCATGTCTTGTTGTGAAACTTAATAAGAGGTACCAAATGAAGGTGGTACAGGTCTACGCCCCTACATCTAGTCATGATGACCAGGAAGTCGAAAGCTTCTATGAAGACGTGGAATCGGCGATGGGTAAAGTCAAAACAAAATACAGTATACTGATGGGCCATTTCAATGCCAGGGTAGGCAAGAAGCAGGCCGGAGAAAAGTCAGTGGGGGAATATGGCATAGGCTCTAGGAATAGCAGAGGAGATTTATTAGTAGAGTTTGCAGAACAGAATAATATGCGGATAATGAATACCTTTTTCTGCAAGCGGGTTGGCCGAAAGTGGACGTGGAGGAGCCCGAATGGTGAGACTAGAAATGAAATCGACTTCATACTCTGCGCGAACCCTGGCATCATACAAGATGTAGACGTGCTCGGCAAGGTGCGCTGCAGTGACCATAGGATGGTAAGAATTCGAATTAGCCTTGACTTGAGGAGGGAACGGAAGAAACTGATACATAAGAAGCCAATCAATGAGTTAGCGGTAAGAGGGAAACTAGAGGAATTCCGGATCAAGCTACAGAACAGGTATTCGGCTTTAACCCAGGAAGAGGACCATAGTGTTGAAGCAATGAACGACAATCTTATGGGCATCATTAAGGAGTGCGCAATAGAAGTCGGTGGTAACGCCGTTAAACAGGAAACCAGTAAGCTATCGCAGGAGACGAAAGATCTGATCAAGAAACGCCAATGTATGAAAGCCTCTAACCCTACAACTAGAATAGAATTGGCAGAACTTTCTAAGTTAATCAACAAGCGTAAGACAGCGGACATAAGGAACTATAATATGGATAGAATTGAACAGGCTCTCAGGAACGGAGGAAGCCTAAAAGCAGTGAAGAAGAAACTAGGAATAGGCAAGAATCAGATGTGTGCGTTAAGAGACAAAGCCGGCAATATCGTTACTAATATGGGTGAGATAGTTCAAGTGGCTGAAGGGTTTTATAGAGATTTATACAGTACCAGTAACACCCACGACGATAAGGTGAGAGAGTATAGGCTAGAGGAACTTGAAATCCCACAAGTAACACCGGAAGAGGTAAAGAACGCCTTGGGAGCTATGCAAAGGGGGAAGGCAGCTGGGGAGGATCAGGTAACAGCAGATTTGTTGAAGGATGGTGGGAACACTGTCCTAGAAAGATTGGCCGCCCTATATACACAATGCCTCATGACCTCGAACGTACCGGAATCTTGGAAGAACGCTAACATAATCCTAATCCATAAGAAAGGGGACGCCAAAGACTTGAAAAATTATAGACCGATTAGCTTACTGTCCGTTGCCTACAAACTATTTACTAAGGTAATCGCAAATAGAATCAGGAACACCTTAGATTTCTGTCAAGCAAAGGACCAGGCAGGATTCCGTAAAGGCTACTCAACAATAGATCATATTCACACTATCAATCAGGTGATAGAGAAATGTGCGGAATATAACCAACCCTTATATATAGCTTTCATTGATTACGAGAAAGCGTTTGATTCTGTCGAAACCTCAGCAGTCATGAAGGCACTACGGAATCAGTGTGTAGATGAGCCATATGTAAAGATACTGGAAGCTATCTATAGCGGTTCCACAGCCACCGTATTCCTCCACAAAGAAAGCAACAAAATCCCAATAAAGAAAGGCGTCAGACAGGGAGATACGATATCTCCAATGCTATTCACAGCATGTTTACAGGAGGTATTCAGAGACCTGGAGTGGGAAGAATTGGGGATAAAAGTTGATGGAGAATACCTTAGCAACTTGCGATTCGCTGATGATATTGCCTTGCTTAGTAACTCAGGAGACCAATTGCAATGCACGCTGACTGACCTGGAGAGGCAAAGCAGAAGGGTGGGTCTGAAAATTAATCTACAGAAAACTAAAGTAATGTTTAACAGTCTCGGAAGAGAACAGCAGTTTACGATAGGTAGCGAGGCACTGGAAGTGGTAAGGAAATACATCTACTTAGGGCAGGTAGTGACCACGGATCCGGATCATGAGACTGAAATAACCAGAAGAATAAGAATGGGCTGGGGTGCGTTTGGCAGGCATTCTCAAATCATGAACAGCAGGTTGCCACTATCCCTCAAGAGGGAAGTGTATAACAGCTGTGTCTTACCAGTACTCACCTACGGGGCAGAAACCTGGAGGCTTACGAAAAGGGTTCTGCTGAAATTGAGGACGACGCAACGAGCTATGGAAAGAAGAATGATAGGTGTAACGTTAAGGGATAAGGAAAGAGCAGATTGGGTGAGGGAACAAACGCGGGTAAATGACATCTTAGTTTAAATCAAGAAAAAGAAATGGGCATGGGCCGGACATGTAATGAGGAGGGAAGATAACCGATGGTCATTAGGGGTTACGGACTGGATTCCAAGGGAAGGGAAGCGTAGTAGGGGGCGGCAGAAAGTTAGGTGGGCGGATGACATTAAGACGTTTGCAGGGACAACATGGCCACAATTAGTACATGACAGGGGTAGTTGGAGAAGTATGGGAGAGGCCTTTGCCCTGCAGTGGGCGTAACTAGGCTGCTGCTGCTGCTGCTGCATTACCGTTAACAGTCGTTGTGAGATGGGTTCTGCTGAATTTTAAGCAAAGCTTTATTATCGAGCCTTCTCGGACATGCCTGACCGCGGCTGCTGAATTCTGTTCTGAATGCTGAATGCTGTCCTGCCAAATAGCTCACGCATAAAAAGATGAACCAGTGTGTCCGATCCTTGGATCGAACATTGGTCCCCCTATCACAGCAGCCTTATGCTGTAAGCATTACTCCACAACCACTTTGTTTCTGTTTCTTTATTGCTGGTTTTGAGAAAAGAAAACAGAGTACAATTGTTGTGCAGTGCAGACAAGTGTACAAGATGCCTCCTGAACCACCTGTCTGGATTACACTGCTTGGTGAAATGATTGTGTTCAAGACATTTCAGCCCAGTTGTGTTGGCGAAAATATGCTGACTCGATTTA
The DNA here is from genome assembly GCF_023375885.2 of Dermacentor andersoni. Taxonomy (NCBI): domain Eukaryota; kingdom Metazoa; phylum Arthropoda; class Arachnida; order Ixodida; family Ixodidae; genus Dermacentor; species Dermacentor andersoni. The sequence continues at coordinate 30,751,355 of NC_092815.1, forward strand.
AAATTAGCCCATAACTGTACGTATTCTTCTATCGCACCAACTCCGCCTAGCTCTTTGATATGATCACCGCATGTAGATTATGATAATTATTTACATACTATGACACATGCTCACAGCGGGAGATTGGCCATGAAGTAGGCGGTACATATCGTGCTAGCGCCAGCCAGTCCGTTCGGCCCCGAATTAAAGGCAATTGCATGAAAAAGCATTTCTTCTGTTGTGAAGTAAAATGGCAGAGAAATACCAACCAGACACGTCACAGTTTTATGGGTGTAGGTCTATTGCGTCATTCCAATTGGAATCACTGGGACTTGGTGTTACGTAAAACAGCACGTCGTTGCGCTTAAATGGTTAATAAGAAATGAACTTAATAAGAGCAGCATTCCGGGCAAGTTGGTAATCCATTGCTTAAATGATATTGCGCGACATAAAAAAAAAAAAAGACAACACGGACGTGAGAGAAGACTGGTGCGCTTGGTGTGTAGTCTTCTCTCACGTCCGTGTCGTTTTTTATGTCGCGCAATATCATTTAAGCAATAAGAAATGGTCAGACCTTGAAAGTCTGTCGTACTAGGACGGGTATTACGGGTGGTATACTTTTACTATTTGCATAAAAGCATTGAAGAACCTCCAGCGATCCTGTTTCTTTATCATTATGTTAGCAACAATGGTAAAAACTATCGTATCAGCAATTTCGATAAAGGAGCGATAATATTTTGACGTGACAAGCGGAATTCTTTTGTTTCTGTAATTGTCTAATATTCTGCTCCTCATATCATTCCATTCATATGCCTTACACACCCCATGGCACATATTTATGTACGCATAAAGGCCTAGTATTTATAATTAGGCAAGTGTTCTCTCAAAAATTAAAGCGGTACATTTTGCACTCAGCTAAATCATGTGTTTTCGAATGAGATCACTGGGCCTTGAACGGTTAGCTCTATGAGATGATTGTTGCATGCTGATGAGGACGATGGTTTGGCGAGTGATACACTTGAAATAAGTAAGACATGAAGAAATACAAGCCAATGTAGGAGCAGTCATATTACATACCACGGGGGCGTGAGAGCACATGTGACCCCGCCAGTTTCCTTTACGCCAAAGACGCAGGAATAAAAATGCAAAAATCGAATAGCATTTCATTACATGTTTAACGAAAGCTTCTCATCACGCAGATTCCGAAATGTACGTTGGATCTCCATAATTTTCTTTTCTCCGTGCACTTGCTATGTTAGCGTTTTCCTATCTTGTTATTAACTTTTGACAGTGTTTTACGTTTTGATTATCGTTCTTTTTATATGTGCTATTTTTCTTACCTATGGTTTTAAGGGAGCCGGCCATATCTGTGGCAAAAACAGTTCACATTCCGCATTTAATAGGGAATAAGAGGGTGGCATGACGACGACGTCGGGACAGCGATGATGACGTTTACAACGATGACGTAACTGAAAGGACGGAAGCACACGACACATCCTGTTTCGAGGTTTTACGGGCTGTTACAGCAAACATCAAAAAATAAGAAGTGAGTGCCTTAAAGTGAATATGGTATTAGAGGCATGTCTGAGTATAGCTAGGCACCTGGTAAGCTTAATAAGATTTTCATATCTAAAGAATGATTCTTCAGGGCAAGCAATAGTGGCATTTTTTATTTTACCTTCGTACCTTTCGATTAAAAGATGAAAGCGGGAAATAGAGAGGGAAAATAGAGATGGATGGACCATGGGACACGCAAATGTTTCCTCAATGAAAGGTTAGAGAGCTGCTGGTTTATCTCAGATGATATCGTAGAACTTTGCTGTTCCCTTCTCTTTTTTTTTCGCACGAATTCCTGCCGATTTTTACTTATGGCATTTTTCGTGCCAGGACGCCCGTGGTATTTCTGTGTCGTTATTCCAAAGCCTCCAGAAGCAGGAACAATAAATAAGCGGGACTTAGTAAACAAAATTTAGGAGAACACTTTAAGAGAAAGCAGGGACAAAAAGCTCGCGTGGAAAGGAACACTTCAAGGGCGGCATGATAGCCTTAAAATTTAGCAGTGTGACAAAAAAGGCAAGACACTGTACTCCATGAAGAACACACACACGAACGTACACAAATACAAGAAGATATCTAACTGTGCGAAGTAACAAAAACAATAATTAGATAATTAAAACTGATTCTTTCGAGCAGTACCAACATCTTTCATTTATGTACCATGGCACGCACTACAAGTTAACCATTGCCTCGCGAGACACCTCGCGAGACAAACTTCTCCGAGCACATTAGCGTTGCCGTTTATTTTGTTCAATGCATTATGGAAGCGTCGTTCTTTTGCTGCAATGAATAAAATACATTAAAGTAAGCAAGCGAGGAATCAAGTGGGTCATAAGGAGGGGAGCTGAGAAAGAATGACATCCAAAAGTCGGATGCCTACTGGCGCACAGTACATATTGTGTGATTTTTGTCTTTATAGTCGCAATAGGGGTTGGCGCTGGCCGTTATATTGGAGTTACAACAATGACCTACCGCCACATCAATGGCCAACAGCCGTGACATAAGCTTATGCCAGCTGGAAAGTTCCAACGATGGCTATCATTCCTGCAAAAAGCAATAACGGTGCTCCCTTCTTTGCGCAATATTTCAGCGTATGAAGACTTAAAATGTCTGTTTCTTCCGGTGCTCAGATAGATAGATAGATAGATAGATAGATAGATAGATAGATAGATAGATAGATAGATAGATAGATAGATAGATAGATAGATAGATAGATAGATAGATAGATAGATAGATAGATAGATAGATAGATAGATAGATAGATAGATAGATAGATAGATAGATAGATAGATAGATAGATAGATAGATAGATAGATAGATAGATAGATAGATAGATAGATAGATAGATAGATAGATAGATAGATAGATAGATAGATAGATAGATAGATAGATAGATAGATAGATAGATAGATAGATAGATAGATAGATAGATAGATAGATAGATAGATAGATAGATAGATAGATAGATAGATAGATAGATAGATAGATAGATAGATAGATAGATAGATAGATAGATAGATAGATAGATAGATAGATAGATAGATAGATAGATAGATAGATAGATAGATAGATAGATAGATAGATAGATAGATAGATAGATAGATAGATAGATAGATAGATAGATAGATAGTCCTCATGGTCACTGTACTGACGCTATTTAAAAAGCAAGACCTTCGTCATCAAGCACAAAAAAGAAGATTCAGAATACTATATAGGGTGATTTTTTTTGGACCATACCGCTTTATTCATTAAAAGGCTATAAGCGCAGCGAACATGGCGTTTTTGCAGAAGAGTTACTAGGCGAGGTGAGCATACTTTGCCACTAATAGCGTAAGCTTCAGAAAACTAATAAACGTAAATTAATAATTATTTTTTTATTAGCGAGGCCTTACAGATATTTTTTTAAACTGGTCAAGTTGAAGGTAGGCATATTTTGATGCATCCTATCCTTTTTTTGTTAAGCTTGAAAATTGCACCTAGTTCGAGAAATTTATTGTCTCATTTCTATGGTAAATCCAGGCAATATGGAAATCGAGCGCGCCGGGAGCACAGAAATTATATATCGCTATTAAATCGCTCGGAAACCCTCGGTGACGCCAAGCGTGAGGAAGCTTGAGACCGAGTGCCTCGGCCATTTGCGGTGGCTACTGATTCGGCACGCTTTGCCTGGCAAACGTGCGCGGCCGCGTGCTGGGTGAGGGTTCGCTGCGACGTGCTATATCATTCAGACTGCGCCCAGCATTTGTTCAGACGGCGTTGCCGTCTGACGCGCACCACGACTCGCTCGACCTCGATATTGACTAAACTGAGCTTTCGAATTTGATGATGAATATCTCAAATTAGGCGCAATTTTCAAGATTTTTATACGATGGGCGTGCATGAAAATGTCAGTGCCTCCGAATTTGCCATTTACACAGCTGCCCCCAAGGCACTAATAAAAGATAACGAATCTTGTTAATCAGTCTATATAGCTTGCGTTATTAGCGGCAAAGTATGTCCACCTCGTCTAGGAACTCGTCTGCAAAAACGCCACAGCTGCTGCGCTCATACCATTGGAATAAAACAAACCTGTACAGTCTTAAAAAAGCACACTGTATAAAATGCCGGAAAGCCAAGTTTATTTGAATGTACCATTGCTGAAGAACGCGCGCGTGGGTGATATAAGATGGTTTAGGAAATATTTCTTGCCTCATGTCACAATAACAATAAAATGCATTGATGCGTGGTCTTCATGCCGACGCGGCTGTGTTCATGGGCGAATACTTGCGAAGTAAAATTCTAAACTTCCCAAACTTGATGCACTGTAGTTTTGCGCAGCGGAAATGTTTGCATAATAATATCCGACGCCGAATTGAAAGACGTAATGTGGCATTTGAGTCCACCGAACGTAAACGCCAATCAACTATATTACCAACATGAGCAATACGCTGCGAGTGCCACAAGGCCTTCTGCTTTCCCTCAACCCTGTCGTGTTTAAGCATGGTCTTACGATCACAAAACATCAGTTCGTGTTTCATGTGCATCAGCGATAATTTATTCTTGAATCGCGTAACGGGAGGCGAGCACGGGAGCATTGAGAATTCCGCCGACAACTCTGACACGCTCGGAATACACGCGGAGCAGGGCCTGCTTGAGACAGTAGTGCGACTCTACGCCGAAACACTGACTGGGTAACTTGCACGTCGTCTGTTGTGGTAAACATCACCTACCTGCGGCACGCTGCACACGAGGCTGGCGTACCAGGCGACGCCGAGCATGATCTTTCCGCGGCGGTGCGCGTCATGCACCTTGAGCGGGTGCAGCACGGCGAAGTATCGGTCCACGCTGATGCACACCAGCACGGCCGAGGAGAGGTAGGGCCCGAAGGCGCGCATCGTCTGCATCAGTTTGCACATAAGGTCGCCCGCCACCCATTGACCCGTGATGCGCCAAATCACCTCCACGGGAATCATCACGAACGTCACGATCAGGTCGGCAATGGCCAGGTGCATGATCATGAGTTTGATGCGCGATTTGCGATGCCGGTTGCGAAGCAACGTGACGAACACAGGTACGTTTCCTCCGGCAGCCACAACGAAGAGGATGCAGTACACGACTACCTGCACCAGAGACAGCGTGCTGAACGAGAGTTCTTCGACAACTTGCGCGTCTTCTGCGGTGGCCGCCGCGGACGTGTTCCCGCTGCTCTGAACGCCGGCGAAGTAGCCCTCGTTGTCCGACGGGAGGTTGCCCACGGTGTCGTTGCTTCCGGTACCACGGGGCCACATGACGAATGTGAAAGAAGATGGAGCGCCGCCAGTGAGCCTCCCCGAGCACGACGATGTAGCTGAAGAGGCAAGTGTCCCACTTCCGATGCGACGGTCACTTAATAATGCCGCCGAGGAACTTCACCTCGAGGTAAGCACATTGGCGAGCAAAATAGCGCCAGTCTCACTCGGCGACAATGCTTCGACAATTCGGCGTGAGCGACTGTACCGACAGTTCATTTCTCGCAGCGTTCTCGTCGCGCTGAAGAAGACTTTCAATCCACAAGTTTTCCACGTGCTCCTGCAGAGACTTTTGGACATTCACACTGTAACAGCAGAATTAACTGCTTTTTTTGCTTTAAGGTTGCCTTAAGGAGAGGCGATGCTCATATTAGAATTCCTCCGCCGTAACTTTACAGCGAACTTAGCAGCAAGTGGAGCGGCAATTACTCCGGCGGTTCTTGCTAGCGGAAGCCAGAGAGGGCGCGGGAACTGACTGAGAAGTTCTCTCTGCAGTTGCGCGCCGGTCAGTGTCCGAGACTCGACTGGCAAAGAGGTGTACGGCGGGGCCGGTCGCTTAGCGGCTTCCACTTTCCCGCGGATCGATAGGGGCGCGCGCGCCGCCACCACACTGAGCCAATGGCGAAGAGCGGCAGTCGCGCTTTTTCTCCGCAAAAAAAAAAAAAAAAAAGTGCCCACGTGTCGAAGACGCTCAACCGCCGGTGGGTGTCAAAGAAGAGCGTACTTTAAGTTGGAGACGTATTCTCGGACGATTCCTTTCTGCGATGTTATCGCCTTCGCGTGACGTAGTGTGATAGTGCTCAATCAGCCAATCAGCTCATCCAATTCGGCTCAATCAGCCAATCAGCTTGTGCCTGATGGCCGTGGCTATAGCATCGCTAAATGTGATCACCCCAAAATACGTCCATTGGAAGGTTAGGGACAATGACACACGCTCGTCGTGAATGAGCTAGAAGCGCCCCTAGGCATGTAGGATTGACCTTCCTGAGCAACATTAGTAGCTAGGAACTCGGCATTTCAACTCCACTGAGGTAAGACGGTAGAGTTAATAAGTCTGTTGCTCCCGTCCGAGCACAATATATCTGTGTAGTGATATATTCGAACACCAGCAAAAGACGAAAAAGAAGCATGTTAACGCTCGCGCTCGCCCTGCTTGGCCGTTGATCAGAGCGCTTTCGTTTCCCTTGGTCCGTGTGATAAGTCACGACTACATCTAAACGTGTGCTTGCATCTCATTTATTTTTCTAGAACAGAAACAATTGTAGTTGCGAGTCTACTTCTGATGCAGAAATCTTTTTTTTTTTCAAGTGTGTATGCAGTACCCTAAAACTTAGAGAATACTGAAGCCATTACATAGATTTGTCAGGCACATTCTGAAAAAAAAATTAAGATGTGAAACTGAATCGAGGCGGGAGCCACAGCTCACTAGTCTTTCCTATCTTTATACCTCTTTTGGCGATAGCCCAGAGAGCTTTTCTTCCCCGAAGTTAGGACGCAACCAAGGGGGGGGGGGGGGGGGGGGGGGGAAGCTGCAGGACAAGAAAGATCGTCCCGCGGCCGAATCTTATATTGGTTCGGAATACGAACCGTTCGCTTCGCCGCTTACGTCACTAAATGCGCCACTCCCAAGCAGGTGGTGGAAGAAGGGGAGGACGCGACCAATAGATGAGAGGGTGACACCTGTGAAATGTGCGTCATTATATGACGAGCTAATCGAGGAATCGCAGAATGTTTCTGCTTGCTGAATAAATGTAAAATACAAATTAAATATTACATGACAAGTTCTAAAGTATAAACGCGTGATGCCGGGTGTTTACGCAATGCAGAAGTAATTTATTAACGTCATTTTTTTATTCTCAGCCGACAGGTGGTATTGCAAGCGTAAATGAGTTGGCAGAGCGCAGCGCTATGTCGTCTGCTACGAGGAGCTTCCACGATGCACGCAATAGGAATGCACTGCCAGCACTTCTTAAGTAGCGAGCGCAACAAAACCGTGAACTGGTTCTTAGGGTCACCTTTAATTACCAGTCGGCTATATCAATTTTCCTTCTTTTTTCGCCCTTCGTCATGGGCTCGGACATGACTCGCTCGCCGCCGCGCTGCCGCTATTCCTGCGATCTGCCCCACGGCGCGTCGCGTGATAGAAGCAATGGAACTTGAAATCGAACATTACAATATACGGACCCTGCATTGTTTGCGCGAAGTGAAATCGAAGAGTGTGGGGCTGATGGTGCACGCTGGGCCGTGAAATTGAAGAACAAAGTGCGGCACTCCCGAACTAGAGAAAAAAGGGCAGCCAAATAAGAGATCTCCACAATATCTTCGCGTCTTGACTGTATAGTTTTACCAGCCTAACGAAGGAAGCGCTGGACCTTTCCGATTGCTAAACTGCGATCTGCGAGCTATTCACGCTGGCGATAGCACTGGGAATTCGATCTCACCATGCAAATATCTTCTTGGCATTGGCCTTGAAGCGGAGGTCACGGGAAAGCCGACCCAGCCCTTCTGCCGGCCAACACAGTAATACGAGAGCAACTTCATGGACAGTGTCGGCAGCAGAGATCTAGGCCATTCCTATGAATGCTTCGCTTCCGACCGACCTCTGGGAGCTGCAGGCCGGTGGCGATGATCCGCAGCGCGTACTTGCTTCCTCTGCGTGGAATGACCACTGGAACGCTTGCAACCGAGTCTCCTCCAATCGATAGCGTAGCCTGCAAAAGGTCTACTAAGAAAGCCGGCAGGGGCGGTGCAACTCATTATCCGTCATGTCTTCGAACGCGTATCGCACTTCCAGCCGTGGTCGACCCTGAAAGAGCAACACCAAGCAGACGACGAAGGCAAGTAATAACCTCCGAAGCAACCAACACACGCGTGCGCAACACCCGCGCGTCTCCGGGGTCGCGCGACCGGCGTGCGCGGCCAGGGTCGAGAGCCAAGAGCCAAGCCACAGCAACGGAACCCAAAGCGGACTACCCCTTCGCCGGTTCCGCTCTTAGCCAAAGACGGGTACGCTTTGGAAATGATTGACAGATGCGTGACGTGATAGTAATTTGCGGTGCCGCCCCGCTGTCTCTGACGGATATAACGCAAGAAAAATTTTGACCAATCAGATCAGGCCAACTGAACCAGTTCCCTTCCGAATTGTTGTAAGATTCAGCACCAGAATAGCACCCCAAGTTTCATCCTAGACGCCAGCGCTCGTTTCTCGCCTGGCGGAACGATTTCACCTCCAACGGGTGTACGTTTCTGCCGCTTCCCTTCAAGGCAGCGCCCGCGTTCAGTTCGCGCTACGCGCGAAACGTCTCTTGTTTGTGACGGCACCTCTTCGGATGACTGGAAATTATTATTGTGTTGTTAACTGTCGCGACAGCAATGTATATATATAAACACTGAAGGGTTGATCCCACCAGTGAAATTCTGCGGATTCACAAGAAAATGGTACGAAAAAAGCAGACGACAGACATGGATTACTGCGGTGCACCGAACGAAGTAAACAACTCGCAAGCGAAGCGATATTGTTCATTGATCACTCGTGAGTGTATGACGGTTTTTATATGTAACCCAAATTAACTTCATGATTACTCGGTATATAATCGTTTTATTCATATAAAAACTTTCAGTTGTTCGAAAGATGCCTAGTGAAATACTTCTTCAGTTTATTAGCATGCTCCTTCATTCGGTCATTGACGCAGCGACCTGTTTGTCCTACATAAGACTTTTCAAAAGACGGGGAATTCATAAACCACCCTGGTGGCGCAGCACACGTAGGGTTTGATGTGTTTTACTTGGCGGCCTAACATCGAGCTGCCCATTAAACGGGGACACAGTTGGGCCAGCCTGGTTGGAGCGGAGAATACGACAGGCACTCCGTACCTATTCGCCAGTTTTTTTTTTAATTTGTGGCTCATTTTATGCACATACAGCACAACTCCCGGCCTTGGGCCACTCCGCACACCAGCCGTCGTCTCATTAGCTAGATCGCCCGCTTTTAGCTTCTGTTGCAGGGATTCGGCCACGGATGCCAGGACCGAACGAGGGTAAGCGGCTTTTGAAAGCGTAATGAGGTGCTTGTCAAAACTGCCCTGCATTTTGTGTTCACAGGACCTCTTGACTGCTGACCCCAGGCAGAGCGTAGCTATAGCTCTTTTGCAAAATTAGAATGGGCGGAGTCGTAAGGAAAAACTTCTTTTTTTTTTTTTGCTCGCGGTGAATATCACCAGCACACATGATCCTATCATGATCAGCAGACATGTTCTGAGCATGAGGACGCGGGATTGAATCCCGACCATGGCGGCCGGATTTCGATGGGGCGAAATGCGCTAGATTTAGGTGCACATTAAAGAACTCCAGGTGGTCCAAATTTCCGGAGTCCCCCACTACTGCGTGCCTCATAATCAGATCTTGGTTTTGACACGTAAAAGCCCATGATTTAATTTAAATTTATTTAATTTTTTAGATTAAAGACAGCTACCTGCAAATTTTTCTTCAGGAGAGTTTTGGATAAATTTTCAGTAATTCGTAATAGGTGGGGCAGCGTAGATAGAGAGAGAAAACATCTTTATTGAGTATAAGGATGGCTTGATTTGCAAGAATGGTTCCCTTCACGGGAATCCATGCGCCGTCTTGGCTGCAACCACCCTCTCAACCAACATGATCCGGTCCGAGAGGCGGGAGCTGGACAGCAGCGTCACCCATTGTTCTAGCGAGTGGGGGTAGGGGGTAGAGGATGCAAGACTAGATTTTTTTTTGTAATCTATGACGATGGGCCGGAGGGTTCCTAGTTGTTCGCAATATTTACATTTTTGGTTATACTGAGTAGGGAACATGGGATGAAGCCTCCTTGGTTGCGGGAACGCATTGGTTTGCAACAGACGTGTGGCGTTAGAATGAGAAAATACTGAAATTTTAGGATGAGGGCCTTGCGGTATATAGTTTGGCCGTGTAAGAATAAGCCCGAGAGAAAAAAATATACATGGGTATTGTGCCAATATTGGCACACCTAAAGTCACGTTAAATATCAGCTCCGACACGGCCCAAGGACTGCGCGGCTACGTTACACTCGAAGTGCTCTTTTACTAAATACCAGTAATTGGAACAGTGTTTAGCTCTTCACTATTTTTCGGAATGTAGCCGCCACAGTGCAGTATTGAAGGCCCCTTCGACAATGCGCACCATGTTTCAGCTAATATGTAAGATGACTGTGCTAAATATTTTTTGTGACCTTCATTCAACGTCTAGTCAATGTTACAAAGCTATCGCTTAGCTCAAAAGGCGCCTGCATGCAATTGAAGTTTGCAGAATGTCACCACCATTGGTCAACACTTCAATGGCGAAAGGGTGTTATCTAATCATATGGCGCGTGCGAAGCGAATACTGGTGTATATTCTCGATCACAAGATCACAAAAGGAAGTTTTGCAAAATTGAATTTTCCGATTTCACCAAGATGACGAAACATGGCCTGAAGCTGCAAATTTTATTGACTAATAAGTTTTCCTGGTCCTTTGCAGCCATATTGCGACATTAACGCTTCGACGCCCGCGTGTCTCCGGGGTCCCGCGACCGGCGTGCGCGGCCAGGGTCGCGAGCCAAGAGCCAAGCCACAGCAACGGAACCCAAAGCGGGCTACCCCGTCGCCGGTTCCGCTCTTAGCCAAAGACGGGTTCGCTTTGGAAATGATTGGCAGATGCGTGACGTGTCGTAATTTGCGGTGCCGCCCCGCTGTCTCTGACGGCCTATGATGCAAGAAAAGCTTTGACCAATCAGATCAGACCAACTGAACCGGTTTCCTTCCGAACTGTTATAAGATTCAGCCCCAGAATAGCACTCCAAGTTTCATTCTAGAAGCCAGCGCTCGCTTCTCCCCTGGCGGAACGATTTCACCTCCAACGGGTGTACGTTTCCGCCGCTTCCCTTCAAGGCAGCGCCCGCGTACAGTTCGCGCTGCGCGTGAAACGTCTCTTGTTTGCGACGGCACCTCTTCGGATGACTGGAAATTATTATTGTGTTGTTAATTGTCGCGACAGCAATGTGAGCACTGAAGGGTTGATGCCACCAGTGAAATTCTGCCGATTCACAAGAAAAAGGTATGAAAAAAGCAGACGACAGACATGGATTACTGCGATACGCCGAACGAAGTAAACAACTCGCAGACGAACTGATCTCGTTCATTGATCACTCGTGAGTGTATGATGGTTTTTATATGTAATCCACATGAACTTCATGATTACTGAGTATATAATGCTTTTATTAAAAACTTAAACTTAACTTAAACAAAAATTAAACTTTCAGTTGTTCGAAAGATGCCCAGTGAAATACTTCTTCAGTTGATTAGCATGCTCCTTCATTCGGTCATTGAAGCAATGACCTGTTTGTCCTACATAAGACTTTTCAAAAGACGGGGTTTCATAAACCACCCTGGTGGCGCAACACACGTAGGGTTTGACGTATTCTACTTGGCAGCCTAACATAGAGCTGACCATTATGCGGGGACACAGTTGCACCAGCCTGGTTGGAGCGGAGAATACGACAGGCACTCCGTACTTATTCGCCACTTTTTTCAATTTGTGGCTCGTCTTATGCACATACGGCACAACTACTTCCGGCCTTTAAGCACTCCGCTCACCGGCTGTCATCTCATTAACTGGAGCGCCCGCTTTTCGCTTCTGTTGCAGGGATTCGGCCACGAATGCCAGGACCAAACGAGGGTTACCGGCTTTTGAAAGCGTAATGAGGTGCTTGTCAACACTGCCCTGCATTTTGTGTTCACAGGACCTCTTGACTGCTGACCCCAGGCAGTGCTTAGCTATAGCTCTTTTGCAAAATTAGAATGCGCGGAGTCGTAAGGAACAATTTTTTTTTGCTCGCGGTGAATATCACCAGCACACATGATCCTATCATGATCAGCACACATGTTCTGAGCATGAGGTCGCGCGATTGAATCCCGACCATGGCGGCCGGATTTTGATGGGGCGAAATGCGTTAGATTTAGGTGCACGTTAAAGAATCCCAGGTGGTCCAAATTTCCGGAGTCCCCCACTACTGCGTGCCTCAAAATCGGATCTTGGTTTTGACACGTAAAAGCCCATGATTTAATTTAAATTTATTTAATTCTTTTAGATTAAAGACAGCTACCTGCAAAATATTCTTCAGGAGAGTTTTGGATAAATTTTCAGTAATTCATAATATGTGGGGCAGCGTAGAGAGAGAAAGAAAACATCTTTATAGAGCATAAGGTTGGCTTGATTTGCAAGAATGGTTCCCTCTTCACGGGAATCCATGCGCCGTCTTGGCTGCAACCACCCTCTCAACCAACATGATCTGGTCCGAGAGGCGAAAGCTGGACAGCAGCGTCACCCATTGTTCTAAGGAGGGGGGGTAGGGGGTAGAGGATTCAAGACTGGATTTTTTTTTTTTTTTTGTAATCTATGACGATGGGCCGAAGGGTTCCTAGTTGTTCGCAGTATTTACATTTTTGGTTATACTGAGCAGGGAACATGGGATGAAGCCTCCTTGGTTGCGGGAACGCGTTGGTTTGCAACAGACGTGTGGCGTTAGAATGAGAAAATACTGTAATTTTAGGATGAGGGCCTTGCGGCATATAGTTTGGCCGTGTAAGATTAAGCCCGAAAGAAAAAAATATACATGGATATCGTGCCAATACTGGCACACCTAAAGTCACGTTAAATATCAGCTCCGACACGGCCCAAAAAGACTGCGCGGCTACGTTACACTCGAAGTGCTTTTTTACTAAATACCAGTAATTGGAACAGTGTTTAGCTCTTCACTATATTTCGGAATGTAGCCGCCACAGTGCAGTATTGAGGGCCCCTTCGACAATGCGCACCATGTTTCAGCTAATATGTAAGAAGACTGTGCTAAATATTTTTGTGACCTTCATTCAACGTCTAGTCACTGTTACAAAGCTATCGCTTGGCTCAAAAGGCGCCTGGATGCAATTGAAGTTTGCAGAATGTCACCGCCATTGGTCACCACTTCAATGGCGAAAGGGTGTTATCTAATCATATGGCGCGCGCGAAGCGACTACTGGTGTATGTTCTCGATCACAAGATCACAAAACAAAGTTTTTGCAAAATTGAATTTTCCGGTTTCACCAAGATGACGAAACATAACGTGGAGCTGCAAATTTTATTGACTAATAAGTTTTTCTGGTCCTTGGCAGCCATATTGCGACATTAACGCTTCGAAAAGAAAGTGAGCGGTAGCGTACAGAAGCCACTGCAATGCATCTGCAATTTTGCGAATATGTTGTGGCGATCCAAGATAGGCGCCATGTCAGCTTGCTGATTGGCTGAAGGAATATGCCGTCGGGAGCGTCACCGGAAGGACCATTGCGTGACGTTGGCGCTGGGCCGCCATTGCAGAGATTTAACGCTATAATTTGTAGAGCGACGAGACGCGCGAATTATGCTAATGAGCAGCCATATGCAATGGCGGCCTGGAGGAATACGTATCGCCACATTTTTCTCGTCGTTTGATGCAATGAAAATAACGTTCATAACGCGTGCTCATAGTATTTGCGCCGCTCTCGAGTGGATTTGTGTTTTGGGCCATCATATTTTAAAGGAGCGCGTTTATATGAAATAATATTGGCTGAACACAGCAAACTTTCTGCAAGGTTGTCCACTTTTCATTGTTGTGTTTGTATTCTAATCAGGATTAATGCCTTTTCGCACAATCACAAGTTATGACAATGCACTTTTTTTTTTAATTTTAAAAAAGGATTGCACGTAAGGCGGCGCCTTGAACTTTTCTGGCGCGGTGCGACTGACCAGCGACGTGAACAAGAGATGGCAGCTCGGCGCTTGCGTCGCGCAAGCGGACGCCTCTGGCACACGCAATGCTATCAGTGATTTTCGGCCGTTTCTCAGCCAGCCGTGTCGCACTGAGTCATTTCGCGAGATAGCGATAACGTGGCCTGGAACGAGCGCTCATTACCACTGGTACGTCGCGTATGCTGTCTCAAGGTAGAAAACAAGCGCGTTGGCGCCAACATACGATGACTCATTCCGTTCCCGAGGACACGGAACGAGAGATTTAGATTAGGGGACGCAAGCTGCTTGCGTACACAAGAACTAGGGGCCACAGTACTGCGCATGCGCAAACCCCTACGTCTCGGTGTAGCGGCAACCTAAAACTCTAATGAAGCAGACGACGGCATGTACACAGCAGAAGACGGAAGCGAGAAGCGTTTTCGACGGAATAATCATGCGCTTTGAGCTAGCTGCTTTATTTTTGTTGAGGAGGAACACTGTTTTTCTTTATCGAGAACGTTAGGTTCAGTGCCTTCATTTCAGTTTCTTAGGCAATATGTCTAGCTTGTGTTACGTTATGAAAGCAAAACGGGGCCATCAGCGCTATTTTGTACGCGTCGCGCCTATGTCACGCTTCAAAGAAAATGACAGAATGTCCAGAATAGAGCCTCGGGTTCCTTGCGGCCAGCCCGCTTTCGTTTTTATTCAGCTTGTTTTCCTGAACGCAAAGAGTTTAAAGTTTTAATACCGATATAACGAATCTGTGCCGTCGAAAGCTTGCTGGGCCGCAGAAGCGAAACGACCCAGTTACAATGCAGATTTAGGGCGGCCCCGGTATCAAGACATTGCGCTGACACCGCACTAAAAAACGATAGCGAAGGGACCATCCTTCCCCTTCGGCCGGCTTGCCCGACACAAAGAGAACAACGCGTCGGCCTAGCGTCTCTTGTGTTCAGAAATTCCCGGTGCTCGCCATATGCATTACGTATACCAACGTTGCCGCGTTGTCCGCAGTCACCAGTTGGCCTGTGCCTATGCCAGCTGGACTCGCACCTATCACCACCACTATTACCACCAGTACATGTAATCATCATCAGCCTGGCTACGCACACTGCAGGGCAAAAGCCTCTCCCATACTTCTCCAACTGCCCCGGTCATGTGCTAATTGTGGCCATGCTGTCCCTGCAAACTTCTTAATCTCATCCGGCCACCTAACTTTCTGCCGTTTCCTGCTACCCTTCCCTTATCATGGAATCCAGTCCGTAACCCATTAATGACTATCGGTTATCTTCCCTCTTCATTACATGCCCTGCCCATGCCCATTTCTTTTTCTTGATTTCGACTGAGATGTCATTAACTCGCATTTGTTCCCTCACCCAATCTGCTCTCTTCTCATCCCCTTAACGTTGCACCCATCATTCTTCTTTCCATTGCTCGTTGCGTCGTCCTCTATTTAAGTAGAACCCTTTTCGCAAGGCTCCAGGTTTCTGCCCCGTAGGTGAATACTGGTAAGACACAGCTGCTTTACACTTTTCTCTTGAGGGATAATGGCAACCTGCTGTTCATGATCTGAGAATGCCTGCCAAACGCGCCCCAGCCCATTCTTATTCTTCTGATTATTTCAGTCTCATGAGCCGGATTCGCGGTCACTACCTGCCTTAAGTAGATGTATTCCCTTACCACTTCCAGTGTTTCGCTACCTATCGTAAACTGCTGTTCTCCTCCGAGACTGTTAAACGTTAAATTAGTTTTCTGCAGATTAATTTGTAGACCCACCCTTCTGCTTTTCCTGTCCAGGTCAGTGAACACGCATTGCAATTGGTCCCCTGAGTTACTAAGCAAGGCAATATGTACCAATATGGCACATGACAAGGCAATATGTACCGGTATATGTACGGCCGTATTACTCGGCTTGGTGTCCTGGCTGCACTACATGTTATTATTGCGGCTATTGAGGGCACATCTGCCGATCTTGTCGACGTGCGCCAGCAGGATGAGGGGCCCGGCTATATATATCGGGAACATACGGACATCCATAGACCCGTGAGCTACCAGTAGACTTCCTACCACCCTTCTTTGCACCGATCACACTCTCCGCCCTGTACTGCCGATACGCCTAACTAGCGTGAATATCGGTGCCAATAATCCTGTCCACGTCGTCGATCAGGGCTTTTTATGAAGAATTATTGAAGGGAAGGGCTACTATGATAAGGTTACGAGTTTAAAATACATAAGTCCAAGATAACGTATCTAGCAACGTTATTAGAAAGTCAGAAAATAAAATAGGGCAGCTGCAGTTCTAAGAAAAACAAACATACAACACTACAGGAATTAATAACGAGCACAAATATCCTCTAACCGATGCAATAAAATCAAGCAAACGTACGTACGTGTAGTGCAGAAAGGTGGGTGTAAAACAACTTGCTTGAAAGGCGAGGTACATTAAGCTATGCTGGCTAGTGCTGCCTCACGGAAGAGGTCTACGTTAATGATGCTTACTAATTCGGCAGGCAAGTGATTCCAGCCGCGACTTGTTTTTGGCCGAAATGAGTTGTACATACGTCTTGTGACACAGCAGGTCGAACTTGCGGCAGTGATCCACACTCTGCAAGATTAGGTACAGCTCTAGTTCAGAGTGACTTAAGATAATAATTAGAGGCGATAAATATTCTCGAGTAAGCAAAACCATGTTATTTGTCTGCGAGCGACCAGAGCGGGAAGGTCTAGACCAGCCTTCATGCTGGGAACACTGGCAAAGGAATGATAATTACATAGAATTAATTACTCTGGTCGATTCTGAATTTTCTTATCTTTGATGAGCTTGACATTACCGGGATCTCCTACCGCAGGTGAATATACCAAGTTTTATTAGACGTAAGGGATATAATTTTTTTTTATGCGGTAAGTTTGCCCAACGACATACATAATTAAATAACCAAATTCAGGCCGGTGTCGGCGGTAGACATCAGTAAGGCTCGGTGGTTGGGCCCATGGAGCCAAAATCGTAGTCAGGCGGCCTCGTGGTGTAAAGGTCCATTGTTTGCAGGTAGCCTTGCTTTTTCATAGACGATGAGGGAAATGAGACGTTACGATTTAGATAGCCGCGCATGGGATTAGCCTCGGAAACTATCCGACCGACATGGAGGTTCCGTAAAGCGCTTGCTAGTTATGCGTGCACCAAAGTATTTGCAGAACGTGACGAAATCAAGTGGAATGTTGTACTGAGAACAAGACACTGAATAGAATACGGAATACTGGAGGACCCTCAACAAGCTTGTTGGAAAATATAAACATTCTGTGTTCTGTAAGATAATTGGGGACGCGAGCTCCTCATTGCCTAGCCTTTAGTAGCGAATTCTATACAGCGCACACAAAGCAATAATAATTTCAATGTCAGTTTCAAGGCACGGGCGGTCAGAGTCGTTAGTTATTCTCCGATGCACAACATAGCCGTGGGCATGAAGACAAATAGACCCGGCTACATGATTCGGTAAGTCATTAATGAAAATCATGAGGAGCATATGTATCCCTGAGCTTTTTCGTATATCACCTTTGATATAGGGAGTATAATACTAGAATCACAGCCCAGCTATCATGCATTAGCACCCATTAGCATCCGCAAGCATCCATTAGTGCCCATTCAATAATGTATCTTTCTCCACTCTCTCAAAGTTCCATATTGTCAGGCTTCTCGGCTAGCTGCAAGTTTCTGTAGATAACTTGGGAAATATTCACTAGCGCAAACATAACATGCTAACGGGTGAATGAAAGAAATGGATGTTTCCGATATTCGATACGCTCGTTAAGGTACGGCCTCACTTGCGGAAATAAGCGCGCGCAAAGCCACACGCTTCAAAACGCGCGCCGCGAAAGGCGCTTTCGCGGCCAGAATTCTCTAGAATAGCAGCTTGGGCTTGTTGGCTTTCCATCCTGGTGTTAACAGCGCAAAACGTACACGGGATACGAGACGAGGAGACGACACCACAAGCGCTGCCGAAATAAGCGCGCCGCCTTACGCGCGCTTACTTCCGCAAGTGAGGACGTAACTTTAGGGACAGACGACAACTTCGTATACATGTCGAAAATGCTGGGATACTTTACTCTGCCACGGCAAATTATTTACTTTAGGCAAGAAGATGAATTCTCGGCGGTAGCTCCGAGTAGCCTGCGCCAGAGCGATTGGTGAACAGCCATGTCACATTCCTTTCTAAATGCACTGAGCTAGCTGAGCTAGTTGGTAAGGGTTCATAATGGAAAAAAGGGGTAAAGCATGCAGACACGGACACAAGAGAAGTGGACAACACGAACGCCGACTACGAACTCAAGGAAGCACTGAGGAGAAAAAAAAAAAGAAGACATATTCTTGTTGCCAGTCTCCGACTGGACGCTGTCGCTTCTCGTCGGCCATTTTACGAACGCTCCTGTTCTTTTTTTTTTATTTCTGCGTATTATTTTGAAAGTGGTGCCGCGCTAAAGCCTATCCAGCAACCACGGAAGCCAACTTTGCAGCTTTGTCAGCGCAGAATGAGAAGCAATAAGCGTACTGGACCGACGACGAGACGCGCGCGCTGCTGAAAGCGTGGGAAGACCACCTCAACGATTTGGACAGGGTGATGCGCAACCTGAAAGTGCAGTACATGTCAAATGCCGAATGCCTGCTTGCGGAAGGTGCCGATAAACATCGGCATATATTGTGAATGCCATTTTGCATACCTATGTAGAGTAGGAACGCAAGACCGCAATGACATTCAGTATGAACGTCATTCACTGTGAACGACATTATACGTGCGTATCGTGTGACAGAGGTATTAGGCTGGTATTACCGACACATCGCCTTGAGTTCCTGATATTCCAAGGCGAGGCGATGGTCTAGTGCCCGTAACTTTTGTTATGTCAACTTTACACCATACTGGGTGATCCAAATTAAATTTTATGGTTTTCTTCAAGTTGGCCGCTCGGAGGTACGTGAAGTTCACCTGCGCAAATAATTTATGCTGTCAGGAGGACACAAAGTGAGATGATAATTAACGCTGTCTGCCGGCGATTGATTAAAATGGAAAAATTAAATTTTTAATAACTGCAGTAGGCGGGAATGTTTGCATTAAAACGTTAGAGGCAGTCGTGATCCTACACAGTTCCAGTTGCGAGAAGTCTTCTAGCAAGCCGACATTCCGAGATATCCTGCAGGAAATTTTAATTTCCGTTCCCATGTTTACGCATGAAAGGCAGTCTGGACCGGCGAAAGCTCCTCCCTGATGTGTCGCGGCTGTCGCGTGCTGCGTTTACTCTGAAAACGGGGTGGAGGCATAGGCAAAGAGGATAACTGTTCCCCTTTCACTCTCGGCTGGCGAAATAAATCGGAGAACCCCGAACCGCTGTCGAAACACGCAACCGCGCAGCCTGTAACGATGGTGGCAGCTGCCATGCCGAGATAAGGGAGCCAGCGGAGAAGCCGGAGGTCAATGAGCATGCGTATAGCGGCGACTAGACGATCGGGTATTGTCTTCGAATGGGTGGCGCAAATAAATGGACTTTGAATTTTTAAATATTCTAACATTTATTGAAATTGTCAACCATAAGAAACTCTGATTTAGCCGGGGTAACAAATATTTCATTCTGCTATGTTGAATTCGGTGGGCTCATGTACAAATATCGCTTTTCATGCAAACACAACACCTATCAAGATGTCAATGCTTTAATATGTCCTAATGGCTTTCCTTCCACAGCAACGCAAAGCACAAGCCGCTCTCGTGGTGGCTCTTAATTCTGCGCAGTAAGGCAGCTATTATTCGCGCAAGTATTGCTGAATGTGCCAGTTGGTACATCATATTCTTGAGTTGTGGTATAGTTGCGCTAAACTGACTTGCGCTAAAGCAAGACAAACTGTTATCCTGTTCTTCATCTCATTAACGTCAGTGGGCGCAGTTGCATAGACTCGATCTTTAACGTGGCCCCAAAGAAAAAAGTCGAGCGGAGAAAAGTCGGGAGATCTCGGCTGCCAAAACATCGCTCTTGCGCGCCCAAATCTACTGTCGTGGAAAATGACGGTCGAACCAGCCCTTGGCAGAGGTAGAGAAATGTGGTGGTGCTCCGTCATGCTGGAACCATATACTTGGCGCAGGTCATTCAGGGGAAGACTGGAGACAAAGGTGGTGACCACAATACTTAGTATTTCTTGCGTGTGCTTCTTCCCATTCATGTTGCTTTGAAATAAGTAAGGTCCAATGATCCTGTCCGTGATTATACCACAACGCATTCACACTCCAGCGAACACTGTGCTTGTGTTGCCACAGCCAGTGTGGATTTTCTTGGGACCAATGGGTGCTGTGAACATTCACGGTGCCATTCCGACAAAACCGAGCTTCACCTGTCCATGTTACTCTTTTACAGGAACTCCTCTTCTTCATCAATTTTGTTCAGGCCCCAACTGCAGAAGCCAAGCCGCCTTTGAAAGTCTGCGTCACTTACGTCTTGGTGAAGGCAAACAATGGTACGGATAGAACCTAGGCTTCTTTAGAAGATTCGCGACTGTTCCGGAGTTGCGACCGTACTCATCGGCAATCTGTCGGGTACTGATTTCGGGCAGCAGCGTTACGTACGAGAGAACGTCAATTTCGAAGTCTTCTTCGATACCAATCTTCTTGGTCTGTCTCTGATGGGAGACTGAGCCTGTTGTGCGAAAGTACCGAAAGATGTTTATGAAGGTTGGCTTGCGTGTCGAGCCGCCTACACCCGCATCGCTAATGAGGCGTTGCCATTCATCTCAGCCATTGCAAGAACTATGTCTAATTGGTTTTCGGTAGAATACCACGCGCCGGTGGAAGTAACCATTTCAGCACCAGTGGATCCCAACGTGTTTTTTGTTGATTGTGCTTCAAGAGGCGCCGCTATGGCGGAAGCAGTCTAGTATTAGATGGCAGTGGAGCTAACGCGTTGACAAGATAACGTCCCGGTGCGATCTCAAGTTGTACAAGAATCTACCGAAAAATTATATTCTGTGATCGCGCTTAACAGGATAATGCGATGCAACACCACGCAGTCATTCCTTGATTTCATCAGCCGAGGGTAAAATCGGAACAGTTATAATTTTCTGCCTATGCCTCCGCCCCGTTTCCAGACTAAACAGCGCGCGCAACAGCAGCATCACATCAGGGAGGAGCTTTCCTGAATGCCTTGCATGCGTAATAATGCGAACAGAAATTAATATTTGCAGCCGTATATCTCTGAACACAGGCGTGCTAGAAGAATTCTGCCAAATGAATTTGTGTAGAATCACGACTGCCTCTAACATTTTCAATACAAACATTCCCGCTTACTGCAGTCACTAAGAAGTTAATTACTCAATTTTAGTTAATTTACCGGCAGACAGCGATAATTGTTATGTCAGTTTATGTCCCCTTGACCACACAACTTATTTGCATTGGTGAACTTCACGTATCTCCAAGAGCCTAACTTTAGGTATACCGTAAAACTGTATTTTGATCCGCCCCGTATTTTTCTATTTGTTTATTTGTCCATACTGTGAGCGCTTTTCGATATGTGACAGGGTGGGAAACGCAATCTAAAAACAGTGGCATGCGCAAAAATAATTAATCGATCATTATCTGTTAAAATAACAATTACTACTTTTAGCAAATGCTAGCAAATGAAAACAAAAATGTAATAATTATAGGCGTCATCAACATTAACCTCGCTGATTGTTCGTCTACTAATGCTTTACGTTATTCTGATTTTTTTAACAGCTTTGGTTATGAATGTTTAATTAAGATACCGACACGATGTGCTAACTACCCCATAGGTACATTAATTGGCCGTGCATTATGAAATTTGGCATATCCACCAGACGCAGGTGTTCTAATGACCGACATAACTGATCACTATCCTATATTTTTAATCTTTCACTATACTCATGGCTGCGAGAAAATCACGTACACGAAGTTTATATTAGACAAACAATCACTCCTCGAAGCCGTGTCGAATCTTGACTGGTCTCCGATATTTTCTACAAATGATCCACAAAAAGCATTTGCACTGTTTATCTCTATGGTTAAGTCCTGTTTTGATCGTCATTCCCATCAAGTTAAATACAAAAACAAATTCGCGTCGCCTAAGAATCCATGGATAACAGATAAGCTCCTAGCTTTAATGCGCAAGAAGGATAATCTTTACAAGAAAACCAAGAGACAACCATTTAGCAAGAATTCAGCCATTCGGCACAAGAAGTTTTCTAACCAGCTTTCCGCCACATTAAAAAAAGCTAAAGAAACATGGTACAAAGGAAAAAATTTGGAAATCGGTAACAACTTAAAAAAGAAATGGGAAATTGTTAACTCCTTCGTAAATAGGGCAAGTGGTAGTGCTGTGGTAGTACTGTGGTAGTGCTTCGGCATGTTTTCCAAAACTTCAGATAACGCTTAGCGGAGTTCACGGCCTCTTGTTAAATATTGATACTAGTAAAAGTGCAGGACCAGATAACATTCCAAACACGTTTTTAAAGAGATACTCGGAATACTGTGCGCGGTATCTCACTATCATCTTTCAAAAATCTGTCGAATCGCAAACTGTTCCCAGTGTCTGGAAGGTTGCTCAAGTTGTACCGATACACAAATCTTGCATTAGGCAAACAATTTCTAATTATAGACCAATTTCATTATTATCTACTTGTTGTAAACTACTAGAACACATAATTCATAAGCATATTATACAGTACCTCAACGATAACAACATTCTTTCACATCATCAGCATGGTTTTAGATCGGGTTTTTCCACAGTTACGCAACTAATTGAATTCACTCACGACGTTGCTACTACACTTAACAATCGTGGCCAGATTGACGCCATATTTGTTGACTACTCCAAAGCATTTGACAAGGTATGTCATGCTAAGTTACTTATGAAGCTTGACTCTTTATTCAGAGGCATACACGGCAATCACTTGCTTGGCTGGATAAGAGACTACTTGCATCTGCGGTCCCAGTTTGTCTCATTTATTCAGGCGCACTCATCTTCAGTCGGTATTTCTTCCGGCGTACCACAGGGCTCCGTATTGGGACCACTTTTATTCATTATTTACCTTAATGATGTCGAGAGTGTTGTTAATAACACTGCTGTTAAGCTCCGTTTGTATGCAGACGACTGTGTCTTGTACTCTTACATCGTCAGCGTCAATGCCCAGGAGATGCTGAATAACACGTTCAATGCCTTCTGCAACTGGAGCAAGACCTGGCAAATGGAAATCAACTTCGATAAAACGGTATCGATGACCTTTTCGAACAAAAAGGAAGCCCTGAAATTTGCCTACAGTAATGATGAGAAGATTTTGACTTTTGTCACCGAGTTCAAATACCTTGGCGTAATTTTTTCTTCCAACTTAAAATGGCACAAACACGTCGACATCATTTGTTCCAGGGCTCTAAAACGACTTGGATATTTAAAAAGAACACTAAAACCAGCAACCAAGGAATGCAAACTAGCAGCTTACAGATCCCTCGTGAGGCCCACTCTAGAATATGCATCTGTTGTCTGGTCACCCCACTGCGTATCTGATGTATCAAAGCTTGAGGCGGTGCAGAAGAAAGCTATTAGATTTATTTATAATCGATACGATCGCAATTTCTCCCCTTCTCTGCATGCTGGCCTGCTATCGCTTGAGCCGTTGGCACATAGGCGCACGTGTGAAAGGATTATAATGTTGCACAAAATTGTACATGCTTCTGTCATTGTCGACGTACCTGTGACATTTGTTGGCTCCTCGGCGCGTGTAACGCGAAGAGCCAATCCCTTGAATATTGTTCCCTTTCGAGCTCACTTAGATAGCTTCAACTTTTCTTTCTTGCTCTGCTGACCGATCCGCTTCCTGGAGGCGGCCGCCGCTGACGCCGCCATCGCCAGCAGACGTGCGGGGTCGTCCACTTCCATTACGACCGAGCAGGGAGGACACCGACAGCGAGGACACCCATGTCTACTCTCTCAGCAGTGAGGACACTTCCGATGACGACTTCCAGCTTGTGCAGAGCCGCCGAGCGAAGAGAAGGAACACCAGGACGTCCTCATCGTCAAGCACACAAACAGTGAGACAGCCGCAGAGGCCGGACGCCAATACCATCATATTTGTGCCCCTGCTTCCCAACGTCAACATGAGGCTACTTAACAGGCAATCTGTGTCGATGTCACTGGAAGCCCTGGTGCCAAACGAAATATCGGACATTCGAATGAACACCCGAAAAAATCTTCTGGCGGTTGATGTCCAGCATGCGGCTGCTTTGACCACTCTACGCAGCGTAACGGACCTCGATGGCATTCAGGTGCGCTCTTACATCCCTCTGGGATCTGACGTAGTCACCGGTGTTATCTACGACGTAGACGTTGCTATCCTTAATAACGACTTGCCGATTCTTATCAAGCCAGCCAATGATGAGGTCATCGTTGATGTTAAGCGGCTAGGCAGTTCACGCTGCGTGAAAATAGCATTCAAGGGTAAATATATACCCTCGCATGTTAAGGTGGGACACTTCAGACATGCAGTGCGGCCTTTCATTGCGAAACCTCTTCAGTGCCGCAAATGCATGAAACTGGGACACGTGAGCAGCGTCTGCGAAAATCAGGCAGCATGCCCCCGCTGCGGAGAGCCCCACGCTGCAGATAAATGTGGCGCGACTGTAGTGAAGTGTTCCAACTGCGGAGGATCACATGAAGCTTCATCGAAGAAATGCCCACATATTAAGAAGGAAATGGCCATCTTGAAAGAGATGGCGAGAGATCATTCATCTCATCGCGAAGCCGCCGAAAAAATCAGGAAGCGACGTTCACGTCGCCGGCGCTCCTCAAGGAAGGCTCCTCAAGGAAGGCGCATGCCACTTCCTACAACACCACCTCCTCCTCCACCGCCCAGGCCAGACAATGTGGACAGGACCGCGAAGAACAAGTCCACTGAGAAGACCACGTCTGCCGAATCTTGGCCGGCTCTACCGAAACGACAACATTCACCAACAGACACACAGCAAGCTTTCGCTGGACAACCCCCGACGTCTACTATCGGCGATTTGTGCGACCACGACAGGCAGGTGGCTGATATGCTGCAATCGCTAATTAATACAATGCGCATTATACTGAACAAGCTGCAAACACCAGCAGCTCGAAGCGCTCTGCAAATACTGGATGCACTAAATCCAGTGCTTGCTAGCATCGTTTAAGCATCATGGCTCGATCAATAGTCCCCTTCCGCACTGAACTTAAAAGTGCGTCGATCTTTCAACGGAATGCCAGGGGTCTAAGGACCCGTATATCAGACTTTCGCCAATTCATTTTCACACATCGCTTCCCCATACTGGTCATTTGCGAACCAAATACATCAACTCCACTCAGACTGTCCGGTTATGAATCTTTCGTCTCGTCCACATGCGGTGCGAGCACGAAAGTGATAATCTACATCCGCACGGACTTAACATATGTCGCTAATGCGATAGAGCCTCATGACGACAACCAATATGTCTGCGTAAATGTCCAAAAGAAGAATGTGTCATTTACACTAATTGGAGCCTACATATCCCCAGCGGGTCACTTTGACGGTGAACGACTAAAGAAAATATTACAAATGAACAGGGGCCCCTGGGTTATCACAGGTGATTTCAACGCGCATCACCAGCTATGGGGGAGCACTAAAATTGACTCCAAAGGCAGGAGTCTTGCCTCCTTTGCTGCCGACCATGATTTGTGCTGCGTGAATGACGGCAGCCCTACATTTCTGCGAGGCACGACCTACAGTAGCTGCTTGGATTTAACTTTGGTGTCAAGGCGCTTTGCCTCGAGCGTCCAATGGTTTACAGACATAGAAACACATGGAAGTGACCATATTCCAACATACATAAAGATTAGAGGAGTTGAGCAACGCTCCTCTACTGCCTTGCGTACAGTTGATTGGTCAAAATTTCAGAAGGATATGGCTGACACATGTCAGGAAGGCCTCTCACACACTATCGAAGAAGCAATCGCAGAAGCATTGAAAACATCCATCTGCTCGCTTCCAAGGTCAACAAGGCGAACAGACTTGGACATGGAACTAGAGAGGCTGCATGCAGCACGCCGACAAGCGGAGAGGAGGTATCGGCGCACGAAGTCCGTCTTGGATCTGAGGGCTTCACGACGCATACAAAAGAAAGTCCAGCGTCGCATGGATAAATTGGAAGATAAGAGATGGAAAGCATTCTGTCAGTCGCTTGATCCCCGCAAGTCGCTCTCGCACATATGGAGAACGGTTAGGGGTCTTCGCTCATCTCCGCATCAAAGGAAGCCCTTCGCTGCTCTGGCCCTCTACCAACTCCGCTCGGAACTTCAAGTGGCTGAAGAGTTCTGTGCACGGGTTGCTGGGTCCGTGGCCATCATTACTGACGTAGCATTGAATGACATCCCTGAGGCACGTGTACCAGAAATGAACGTGCTATTTTCACTCGAAGAACTCGATGCTGCGTTGGCGACCTGCCGGCGTTCTTCGTCACCAGGACCTGATGGCATCACGTATGCTGCCCTATGCCACCTTGGACATGACGCACGTGATGAGCTGCTCAACTACTACAATGAATCTTGGCAGAACGGCGCCGTTCCTAAACAATGGAAATTGAGCCGCTTGATCCCCATTCTGAAACCTGGAAAGTCTCCGCTTGAGATCTCATCATATCGTCCGATTGCGCTTTCGAGCTGCGTCGGCAAAGTGATGGAAAGAATGATTCTTGCTCGATTGGAATGGTACCTAGAACGATTCAACATCTATCCGGACGCCATGACAGGTTTTCGTCGAGGTCGCACGTCCATCGACAACGTCATTGACATCGTAACATGGGTCCAAAATCAAAAAAGCCTCAAGCGCCTATCTGCGGCACTTTTTCTGGATATAAAAGGAGCATACGACAACGTCGCCCACGAGGCCATACTAAACTCACTTGAGGCTGTTGGAGTTGGTGGCCGGATGTATCAATGGATTCGGGACTATTTGACTGAGAGGCGTTTTTTCTTACAGACCGAAGACGGCCCAACTTCAGACCATTCCATCTGCCGTGGTGTGCCGCAGGGTGGAGTGTTGAGCCCTATTTTGTTCAACCTCGTCCTGGTAGGACTAGCGGATTACCTACCGCAGACAGTACATGTCTCAATATACGCCGACGACATTTGCATCTGGGCCTCTGCGGTGACTCGCCCTCAGCTAAGAGCCAGGCTTCAGCGGGCGGCAACCATGACGGCTTCTTATCTCCGAGAGCAAGGCCTCAGTGTGTCTACTGAAAAGTGCGCATTACTTGGTTTTACGCGGAAACAAATGTCATCGTATCCTGTTACGATCAATGGTCAAGCTGTACTCTATGTTAAGACGCATCGCTTTCTGGGCGTCATCATTGACCGCAACCTCTCATGGAGCCCTCACTGCGTCTACCTGAAGAAGAAGCTAGTCGCCATTGCTCAGGTCTTCCGATTTCTATGCGGGAAAAACTGGGGTACACCAGTCCATTCTATGTTGCAGCTGTACAGGGTTTTGTTTCTCGGACTCCTTCGTTACAGCCTACCAGTATTGTCAAATGCATGCAAGACGAACTTTCGCGCCTTGGAGAGCATACAAGGTCAAGCCCTACGCACGTGTTTAGGGCTGCCTAGGTGCACCTCAACAGCAGCGACAATCGCCATCGCAGGAGACCATACAATCCAGACACATGTAGCTGTCGACTCTCTCAGAGCGCACATTCGCCATCTGTCAAGGATCCCCGACCATCATTTGGCCTCCCTACCAGCCGAGAGACCTCAAGCGACCTTTTCACGAGTTATTAGCGCTCATCATGAGTACATACCGGCATCATTTACACCGGCAGCGAAGCCTTCCTCTCCCCTGTGGTGCCTGCGACAGCCTCAAGTGAATTTTGCTATTCCTGGAATTACAAAAAAGTCCAATCATCCATCGCCGGCTCTGAAGCAACTTACACTCATATTACTGCACCAGACGTATCATGACCGCATACATATATATACCGATGGTTCCACCTCACCTACCAGCTCAACTGCCGCATTCGTCGTTCCAGCCAAGAACGTTACAGTTAAATTCAAATTGTCGCACACGACTACATCTACATCGGCAGAACTTGCAGCTCTCCATGCCGCTATGATGTACATCACCGAAGAGCCTACAGAGAAATGGGTCGTATTTTGTGACTCAAAGGCAGCCCTTCACAGCATCAAGTCCGCATTACGTCCCAGAACTTACGAGCAAATGACATCTGAAATCAGGGAACTGCACCACCATGCTCTGGAAAGTGGACACCACATTATATTTCAGTGGATTCCTGCTCACTGTGGCATCGTCGGCAACAACCTAGCTGACAAGGCTGCCCGGTGTGCCCACGAAGATACCAAGACGCGTCCAACACCTTTGGCGAGGTCGGACGCTGCCAGAGAACTTCGCCAACTTGCGCGTAAGAAGTCCCAAGATCTCTGGATTTCAAGTGGCCTAAATTGCAGATTACGTAAACTGGACCCCACGCTACGGCTACAACTGCCATCTAGCCTTCCCCGCGGCGAAGCAACCTTGTTGTGTCGCTTGTGGCTGGGAGTGGCGTTCACGAACGCATACTCCTACCGTATGGGAATGGCCGAGAGCCCGATGTGCGACTCCTGTGGGTGCGAGGAGACCATCGAGCACCTATTGTGTACCTGCCCTCGCTACGATGTCCAACGCCTCTCTCTGCGGGCAACTTTACGCAGACTGGACTCGAGATGTTTCACCGAGTCAAAGATACTCGGACCGTGGCCACACCCGTCACTAGCTCGAAAAGCGATTCGTGCACTAGTGCGGTACTTGAAGTGCACGGGCTTAACAGACCGTTTATAGTGTCCTTGTGTATGGTGTCGCTCCCACACGTACTCAGTGCTTCCTCTCTCCCTTTCTTCCTCTTTCTATTCCCCTTTCCCCCACCCCCAGTGTAGGGTAGCAAACCGGATGCTGTTCTGGTTGACCTCCCTGCCTTTCCTACCCTTGTTTTCTCTCTCTCTCTCTCTTCTTTCTTGCCATTTACCATTGAATTGTGGAACATGCTACATACTAATCTCCAAGAATTGCCACTTGAGCGTTTTGTAGACGAAGTTCGTTTACATGTGACATGTTGATTGTGTTATCTTGATGTACTTACCCACTCCTGCTATGTCTCAATTTTGAGACAGCAGTATTTGTAAATAAATAAATAAATAAATAAGTAATCGCGAAACCAGAACAGAAATTGCTTATCAGGGTAAGGTGCACAAGACCGCCAAAGAAATAGATGATGCGTTTGCTGATTTCTTCTATAGCAGTGAATTACAGAGGCCTGCGCATAACAATCCCGTGCCCCGGCGCTTGCCACCGTCTCTATTTTTATTTTCAACTACAACCCAGGAAGTTCTAAAAATTATAAACAACATAAATATAACCGGCGCCGGCATCGATAAATTACACCCTTCCCATATAAAATTAATTGCACCCTTAATAACCGATGTCCCTGCAGACTTAATCATCATGTTTAAGTTAGGCAGTTTCTCACAGGAACTAAAACAAGGCAAAATCACGCCAATTTTTAAGAAAGGTGACCGCTCTTTAATTTCCGATGATCGCCCAATCTGTATATTACCTTTTTTTAGCAAGGCAATTGAAAAGCTTATAGAAAAACGTTTTACTAATTACCTTAAAAATTTAACATTCTCTCACCGTTTCAATACGGATTTCGCTCGGGTTACTCGATGGAACTTGCTCTTGTCTCTCTAACCGATCAACTAAATCTCGCTATCGATGAAGGCAATTATGCAGCTTTAGTATTTGTAGATTTAAGCAAAGCGTTTGAGAAAATAAATCATCACTTCTTATTTCCTAAGCTTGACTGTTTAGGAATTACCAACCCAGCACTTTTGTTCCTACAAAATTACTTAAAAGACAGAATGCAGGTAGTAACTATTTCAGGCGTTCATTCTAAAACCATGTTCACTAATACTGGCGTGCCCCAGGGTTCCATATTGGGTCCGCTTTTATTTTTATTATATGCCAATTATTTGCCTAACTGCTTCTCTTCTTCGAAATGTATATTTTATGCAGACAATATTACTATCATTAACTCCGAGAAATGTCTTACGACCTTAGTATCTAACCTTAATGGCGGTTTACACAGCCTGCTGGAGTGGTGCCATACTAACCAGCTACAGATAAACCCGTCGAAAACAAAATTTGTTGCATTCACTTCGCACCAACGAACACTTCACTCCATTCCTCCTATTTTTCTGGGCGCAAGTCCTATCCTTACAAGTTTTTCATGTAATTATCTTGACATAGAAGTAGATAGAAATCTTGAATTTATTGAACACATAACCAAAGTAAAACAGAAGACTACCTACAGGATTAGGGTACTTCGAAAAGCACGAAACATATTTAACCATAAGATATTACTATCATTATACTTTTCATTTATCCATTCCCACGTTTACTACTGCGTTACTTGCTGGGGAAACACTTACGTAACCCATTTAAAGTCAATGCAAATCCTACAGAATCATGCTATTAGAATAATTACATTTAGCCCAACAACAACGGCTCATGTCTTTTATGAACTAATCATTCTTTCAGTCACGCAACCCGTTAAATATAGCCTAGGTACCTTTTTGTTCCGTCAAATCAATTACACACGATGCGATAGCTTGATACCACAATCTGTTCTTATAAATACTAATATTACCAGGTTTGGAACAAATAGAAAATTCATTTTACCCAAGATACATGCTAATTATGGCAAACAGAGCGTCTATTTTTCATCTATCGCATTCTGGAACACACTACCATTACATATAAAAACACTTAAAATTCGCGAATTTAAGAAACAACTACAAGAGTACATTCTGTCGAATACTGATGCCTAGTTCATACAACGATTCTTTCAGGGTGCCTTCATTTCATGTTCATTGCCATGCCATTAGGCTTTCTGCCTTACATATACATTCGAGTTAGCAAATTCTACTCTGTTTGTCACGTCAGCTTCTCTGTTACTTTATTATTTGTCAACGAGATTACGTTCCAGTGGCTTTTTTTCTTGACCTTTATGCACACGTAATTCTTCAATCATGCTGTTCATACTAAAACCTGTAATTCTTCCACGTTAATGATTTGTTAAAACTACTATAATTTTTTTTATTACGTTTAGTTTACCCGCCGTGCTTGTTCAGTGGCTTGTTGGGCTGCTGAGCACGAGGTCGCGGGATCGTATCCCGGCCACGGCGGCCGCATCTCGATGGGGGCGAAATGCAAAAACACCCGTGTGCTTAGATTTAGGTGCACGTTAAGAGAACCCCAGGTGGTCGAAATTTCCGGAGTCCTCCACTACGGCGTGCCTCATAATCAGAAAGTGGTCTGGCGCGTAAAACACCATAATTTAATTTTTTTAACGTTTAATTTGTACAGGAGGTCCCATTGCAGTCTTTGACATCCGGACCTCCTTCTGTATATTAACATCGTGTAATCTTTCTAATCATCTCAATAAAAACCGATTCTGATTCTGTTTACATATAAATCATCTATAAGAGCAAGGCATATATGCAATTACGATTAGTAAAACATTTCCTAATCTTTTTCAAATGAAACCACAGATTCAACATTTTCAATAACTTCGGAATGAAGTTTGTTCTAGTAGACAATTGTTTTAACTGAAGATGAATACTCAAAGACATCAGCTGTGGAGGAATAAGGCATGAAAGCATAGTTGTGATTTATCTTTGGAGATATTTTGCCAGGAGGTCGCAATTACAGGCTGGGATCCACCTTTAGGCTTGTCGGGTGTAGTTGGAACATACATTTTAATCTAGCAACCCTCCGGCACTCAGTAAGTTTGGGAAGGTTAGCCCTATTAAGTAACTCTGTATCTGTTTGCGCTCGGATGTAGCAGGAAAAGACAAACCTTGTAGCAAGACGCAGTACATTCTCCACTTTTTTGAGGAGGCATAACATCAGCCATCTGCAGATAGTCGTACTTCAATCATATATTGATATGTGGACTTGTTTTATCTTTTTCGGGTGAGCGTTTTCCCCGTCTAATAAATGTTATCGCTCAGCGTGGGACGCGCCCGTATGTATCGGAAGTTTCTCGAATGTTATCGATGGTTCTGTTTTCACCGAAGCTTGTGTAGTCCGATTGCATGTGGGACGCGAATTGTATAGAACTTTCTGGAAGGCACGCGGGCACCACCGATTACTGTGGAACATTCGATGACTCTTGTATAAAAAACGACGCCCTTGACCGGCAGATGAGATTTCCGACGATCGCCGCGTGGTGTCCGCCGCTGTCGTTTTTCCTTGAGTGTAGCCCATTTTTGAGGGCACAGGTTCGCCAAATAAAACACTAGTTTCGTCACTCGCTGCTTTCTTCAGCGTCACTACGACGTGACATCTGGTGGAGGTACTTTTTGTTCATGTACCGGACGCTCCCGACAAGCCGTGATCCAAGCCCGGACTGCAAAGACAACAACGTCGTCACGGAAAATCGAGCAAGCCGCCGGCTAGAATAGCTTCCCTCGGAGCACGGACTTCTACGTGAGACGACCAAGAAGATCGTGGCCAAGACAGCCCCAGTGGCAGCCGCAACGTCCTTCATCGTTCTGCAACAGCCCAGGGAGCTACCGACGTTCCGTGGATCATCGTTTGAGGACCCGGAAAATTGGCCGTAAGCATACGAAAGGGTCGCTGCTTTCAACAACTGGAACTTTGACAAGAAGCTGCAGCATGTGTATTTTGCCTTCGAAGATGCCGCCAGGACGTGGCTTGAAAGCCGGGAATCGACCCTGACTGCATAGGACCTGTTCGGCAACGGCTTCCTCCAGACGTTCACGAGCATCCTGAGCAAAGAGCGAGCCCAAGCTCTACTGGGAATCCGCATGAAGCTGCCAAAGGAGAACATCGCAATCTTTGCGAAGGAAATGACTCTCCTCTTCCGCCACGCCAACCCCGACATGTCCGAAGAAAAAGAAGTTCGGTTCTTTATGCGGGATGTCAAAGAATAACTATTCCCCAGATTGATACGCAACCCGCCCAAGACTGTCGATGAATCTGTTTCGGAGGCGATGGATAAGACACTTGAAATGCGCACCAGGCGCTGACAAGAAACTGCGCGGAAGTTCAAGCACCAGGCGCCGATGTCCTGATCGAGACGATAAGAGCGGTCGTACCGGGAGAGCTGCAGAAGTTGTGCCCCAGGTCTCAGCCCCAGGTGGCCTCAATCGCCGACATAGTAAAAGAAGAGCTTCAGCGGTCACTATAAGTACCAGAAGTTCCGCATCAGCGGAACCCGAGCAGGAAGCAATGACCTACGCCACCGCCGCCCGCCTTCAAGGTCCCCTTCCGCGACCGCACCAGGTCCCCGTAACCCCGCAATTACGTCATTCAACGCTGCCGCCGCCAGCACGTCCGCCCGTCGCCTAACGCAGCTACCCGAAGAAGACGGACATTTGGCGCGCCCCCGACCACCGGCCGATCTGCTATCACTGCGGGGAAGCCGGACATGTCTACCACCAATGCTCATACCGCGAAATAGGACTACGAGGCTTCACTGTCAACGCTCCGCGCCCACAGCAAGATGAGCGCCCGCGCGATATCACCGACTACCTCACCGCCACTCAGCGGAGCACTCGACGACCGACCCGTTCGACGTCACCGGGCCGCTACCTATCGCCGCAGAGCCGACCATACACTGGCCCAGCCCGGGGCCGGTCCGTCAGCCCACAACCGGAAAACTAAAAGCCGCAACCGATGGAAGTGCGGTTGCTGTTCGTCAAAATGACAAAGATCCTCCACTGCCGAGGAAGACGCCAAAGAGACCATCTCGACGACATAACAACGACACGCCGCTATCCCTACGAAGCCTGGAAGCAAAGAATGCAGTGGCCAAGGACCTGACGACGCGACGTACCGACCACACGTCGAAGCGACGCAGCCGTGATCCGATGCCAAGACCTAACTGCAATGCAAAACAAAGAGCCACCGACCTCGACGTGTTGCTCGATGGCAACGCAGTCGCCGCATTAGTAGACACAGGAGCCGACTACTGCGTCATGAGTGGACCCTTCGCCGCCAAGTTGAATAACGTTAAGAATGTGTAAATTCGGGCCGCTTGAGTACACCTATAATGCTGACTGGAATCTGGACCAAAATAATTACAGTTCATGACCGGACCTACCATGGCACCGTCGTTACCCTCTAACAGTGTTCACGAGACGTCATTCATGGCATACAGTCAGCTGTTAGACCGGTTACAATTTTCTTTGTAATTTTCCTCGCTAAACTTGTTATACAAAACGAACGAGAAGAATGCAGTAGCTTAGCACTCGATGTAAAACAACAAAATAGGATTAAATGGTATATACATATTTCTTGTTTATTCGTTCGAATTAAGCGTTCCTAGTGTATACCCTTGTCAAACGGGTACTCCTTGCCCGCACCTGCTGGTTCCGAAACAGATTGCAAATACGTTCTCGCTGTAAAATTTCGTAAGATAACTTTTTGGACGTTTCAAGTTCTTTGAAGTGACTAACAAATCGTATACTGAAGAACTCAAAACAAAAAAATATCCAGTGAGTTTCCGCTTTGAAGTTACCGCTATTTATATTGTCTCTAGTTTGATATCGCCCTTTGTACGCATGCTACTTCGACAAATTTAACTCTCTTTGCCACAGAGGAGTGCATCAATTCTTTACTCTCGGCAACGTTTTCTGTTTGAGCCCATGAATTTAGCATAAACACATCAAGATCAAAGCACTGTCATCTGAAAAAAAAAAATGCATGCGCTCGCTAGTTGGGATATGGCGCAGTCAAGCTGTGGCAGTTAAAGTTGCGGCAGAAAAGCGAAATATATCACCCCGTCCGACTCCTAGCCCCTTCAATCTTCGACTGGGCTACGCTTATCGGATAAACTTCTGGCTGTTGCTTCCATAGAACCGTTATTACTTGCACATGAAGGTAGTCATAGTGCGGAGATTGCCTTCCAAGAATTCAGCAGGGTACCATTCGCAGTATTGTTCTGGCCAGAAAATGACCCCATCTTTTCCTTTTGTGCGCATAGAGCGTGGGTGAGGCCAAAATCAGCAGCAACATTACCAAGCTCTGCGCGAGAGCTGAATACCACTGAGAAAAAAAAAAGGGTCTCTTTTATCCTACGTCATTAGTGGAAGTTATGCACTTTATGTTTTACTGCGGAGGCTCTTAGGTAAGGGAAATATCCTGAAGTTTCTTAGCTGTGCCATTACCTTTTTTTCTTCCCTTCGCTCTACTGAAAAAATAAAAAAAAAAGCCACCAGCGGCTTATAGCAGACGACGACACTATAGATAATTAGTGAGCTTGACATAGCGAATACCTGACCTGAAGCTCTGTCCTCAATGTTTTCTGGTGAAGTCGTCACTGTTGTTTGGACCTTTTGTGTGATTCCATGGTTATTCTCCTTGTTTAAGTTTTCGTTTAGTCTTTCAAGACGAAACCTTGTCCTTGAAGCTTGCTTCGGCACTGTTATCACGTGGAACCATATATACCGGCGTTTATTTGGGAGTACCGCTGCATCCTGTTCTATTCCCCAATTTCTCCGGCTCCTTTATTCCTTTGTCCGTTATTTGATAAGCGCTAAATTGCATAAAAATGGGATGACGACTCCGGAGCTTCCGCAGCAACAAATGCCCTTGATAGGTCACTATAGAGGATTAGAGAGAGAGAGAAGTGGTTCTTGTGGGGAAGGAGAAAAGGCTGGCACTATCTTCTGCAACCCATGCGGGAGCACGGCTCAGCGCCAGCAGGGCGGGGCAGATGGGATTAATAGAAAGAGAGGGTAGGAGGGAGAAAGGTAGAGGGTCGTCCCAGCAGCATCAGAGCAGCCCGGCCGGGAGGGCCCAATGGTTTCGACCGGAGGAGTAGGCTGGAGGTAGACCGTATAGGACGTGGCCCAGTAGAAAAGAAGTAGCGGATCAGGAAGCCCGAGGTGGTGGGAGGGCCGATTAAGCTTCGTTGAGGCAGTCGGAATACTATAACCTTCTTGCCTGCCTAGGGCTTTAAAATTTGCAGTCTATAATGAGGTCACCTCTTCTTTATTGACTTCGTGTTAAAAGTCACAATTCAACCATTCTTTAAAGGAACTTGAATAGCAGCTAGCTCACTTTCCAAACCACACAAAGCCAATGCCGAAACGTGCGCTTCACAACACGTGCGCTTCAAAACGTGCGCTTCACAAGATCTGGGTATACGACTCTTTACATGTATATATATCTGTAGGGAAGTAGAAGAAAAAAACGCGCATGAAAACGTGTGATGTTAAAAAGTCTTTTGGGGGGGATAAAAAGCAGATTGCCTGCGTATCACAGGGGCAAAGGAAATCGCTGAAACTGTTTGGACTAGCTGGAAATGAAACGCATTATTAAACAATCTACCGCAATCCTTGTTGCGCAGCAAGAGTGTAACAATAACCACGCGGTGTCGGAGTGCAAAACTCTCGGAGGTCGCTGTTAGCTAATTGAAAGATGTTGAAATTTTCGAACGGAACCTTTTTGAATTATGAGACTAGTGAGAGAAAGTGCGTTGCATGTTGCATGTCTCACCATGTGCGTGTTGTTCCTATTTGCATCCCGCGTTTTTTTTTTCTCGCTTTTTTTTCTACGCTAGTTCTATTTCTTTTCGTCCTTGCTATAAGCCGTGTGCCTAGCCGGGTTCCATTTTGGCGCGGAATCTCATTGCGCTGGCAAAAGAGAACACAGACTGTAAGGTAGATTACCATCTAGACTAATATAAGTTGCGAATATAAAGGAAGAGAAAAAATATTTACTGAAAGACAAGATGGTCTGTGTGACGTATATCTTTCTCTTGCGTACTTTTCGGCATTGGAAAAGGGAAATGAGAGAATGAAAGGCTTGGTGAGAAATGGCGATGAAGCGATGGAACCATCGTTGTATCCGAGCGATGGGTCCAATGCCACGCATAAGGTCTATATCGCCCATTGTGGTCACGCCATACAGTTTGGGTAAAGCCAAGGATCAAGATGCAGTCCTCTGTTAGTGGTCCGACCGATTCCTGTAATCGTAGAAGCCAGCGTCTACTGTTATTTCACGTAATAAAAGGATTGCATAGTAATAACCAGAACCGACTCTATCAGCTTTTTTGTCGTCACTAGTACTCCTACTTACCATTGTATCTTCACTAGCACTTTCTTTTATCCTGTTTCTTTCTTAACAAGGGCATCCTTGCAACAACCACAAACTTTTCAAGGCGTCCTGTTATTTTGCGCAGACTGCCAGAGAAAAAGACTGGCTTACCCGAGCTTAGGCACGTGCATTCGAGTGTACATGCAAGCCTGCAGTTGTGAAAAAGCTGCAATAAAATGCAGCAGGCCCCTGCCACCACTGTGTGCCACTTCCGTGGCCTTTGGCTCTATCAAAAAATAAAATAATTCCACGCATATGAGCAAGACATGTGATGCACTCGCTTTGTTTAAACCTGGCAATGCGCAGCGGAAGCAACGAATGGTCTTCCTTTGCGCTTAAACAGAGTCGCGCGGAAGCAGGTGCCGATGACAGCGCAACGTCAACCCGCTGTATACCTTATCGTTTCAATCTCGCAAGATTACGCTGCCAAATGCATACAAGTCCTTCCACTGACGCAGGGAAACTCCTTGCTTTCACGAAGGAACGCTTTCGTGTCAAGAAAGCTAACGGTGCCTATATAGCTCGACATGCTCGAATGAGGCACGTCAGCATCTCAGTATCGGCGAGATATGCACTGCTCTGTTGTAGGGAAATACTTCCTGAAAAGTGTCACTTTGCGCATCTTAGATGGCTAGCAAGAAAAGAAAAAAAAAGGATCGAAGTTGTCACAGACCAACAGCTGCCGTGGGAGTCACAGCGCCCTTAAATTGCATAAGGAGTTTGGGGACACCTCATGCCCACAGAAATAAGTTGCCACCAGGGAGCAGCCCCCGCATGAAGCGAGAAGCGAGCACCGCTAGCGGCGCACGAAGGTAGAGAGTTAGCTTTCGAGCTTCGAAGTTCCGCACGTCCCTTCTCTCACTGTAATTGTATTTTTTTTTCTTCATCTCGGACGCGTCCCGTTGAACGTGTAGGACTATAGAAAAAGTAACAAAGAAACTGATTTGACAGGTTCTAGTCGAGGCTGAACATTTACGACTAATTGGAACGAGGGTACTATTTTAGTACATTGAACGCTCATTTCTTGAATACTCTACGGCCACGTTTGTATAATTAAAGCGTCAATCAGG
This sequence comes from Dermacentor andersoni, assembly GCF_023375885.2. NCBI lineage: Eukaryota > Metazoa > Arthropoda > Arachnida > Ixodida > Ixodidae > Dermacentor > Dermacentor andersoni. The sequence continues at coordinate 30,789,709 of NC_092815.1, forward strand.
AAACGCATGCCTCGCCACAACAAAACCGGACGCCAGGATACATAAGTGGTGTACGCGGGGATGATTGAAGAGGACGAACTTACCCATATTTCTCTATAGCGGCATATTTTATGGCACTTAGCACCAAGGTCCAAAAATAAAACGAGATTTCCAGACATTTCACAGGGACACCATGAAGTGCGAATGGCAGGAATTTCCTTAGCTTCAAAAGTTACGGAATCGATGGGAGTTTAAATTAAAACCAAGGCTTACAAAAATGACCGGTGACCCATGCGAGCCTTGTTTAGCATAAAAAATACAAGCTGCGTTGATTCGTTGCCAAACGAATGCGCTTCCAGGGCATATGCATCGAAAAGGTTAACGAGCCCTAGAAGCCTTATGTAATTTTTTTTCAACTTTTTTTTTGAGAGGGGGCACCAAGACTAACGGTAATAACAGGCTATATAAGCTTCATGGGGATACGGGCATCAGTTGCATCAAACCAGATTCTTGTATCCAAAGGAAAGGATAGTTCACATATCAGTGAAACAAAAGGAAGCAGAAAAAGTGTCCAGGTCCAACGCACTGCGAAAAATTGATGCATGCATTTTGCAGGTAGCTGGCTATCCTACATCATTTGGGCTTGCGCGTGCCTGATAATCAGATAGGTGTCTAGCACGTAAAAATCTAAAATTTAATTTGAATTTCAGGTTTTCCAAGAAGTTTATCTAATGGACCAGTGTGTTTGCGTAACACGAGCAATTGTGTGGGGAGGCAAACCTGCGGTTGACTACAGAAGCGACACGACGACGACGACGACGACGACGATAGAGTGACGTTGACGGCATGGCGACACTTTTCTTTTTTTTTACTTTGGCGAGGAAATGGCTGCGACTTGTTCGGTTACGAACTGGATCGATCCCGAAAGCAGTCATATAATGTCATATGCCGTCTTCATAGCGTTAATTGGTTACGAGGAAAGGACTGGGGAACGTAGGCCGATCCCGGTGCAGAATGCGCTCTCCCGATCGCAACGCACGATGTCTGGACCGTGATATGTGACGATGCATGCGCCAGTCGTCTGAAAGAGCTATAAGCAGTTGTCGTTGGCCTAAGAGAAACATACGTGATATTGTGGTATAATGATTAACGCATCCGGTTGCGGTGCTGTGAGTCGGTAGTTCGATCCGTCCGTCGGGCACTCGTATAATCTTTTAATTTAGAAGGCCTGGAACGAGGCGGAACACGAACATATACCGACTGCAAAGTGCCATGAAATGGGCCAAAGACAGAAAGCTTCGCATTAAAAAGAAGCAGCGTCGGTGCTGGCGCATCATCCAGATGAGGTTACGTTAGTATGGGAGAACGGAAAATTGGGGGAGTTTTGTTTACCTGCATCAGGAAATACAACAGCAATAACGAATGAAACGCAACAGTACAAGCGCTGACTAGCTGCTAAAATTTATTCTGGAAAAATCAACAGTATAATATAGATAATCGCCCTTCTTGAGACACGTGTCACTAAACTAACATTGTCGCTTCAAGAAGCTTTCCCATCGGCCGGTAATTTCTTGCGTCAGCAGAACCGGGCATGTCCGGAGTGAAAGCGCACGCTTGTGGTGCATGAAGCTGAGAAAATCTCATGTCGTAAACGATGTATACGCAAAGAGAATAAAGTTTCCTTTTTCCGACAAGCTTAAGGTCGTGTCAAGAAAGCTAACAGTGCCTATATAGCTCGACATGCTCGAATGAGGCACGTCAGCATCTCAGTATCGGCGAGATATGCACTGCTCTGTTGCACGTGGCGTTTTGGACGGCATGGACTGTAAGCCGCGTTGCACTCTTGAGATTTCGAAAAATGCCAAGCAGAAATTAGCAAACACTTGGGCCTTATGGTGTTTTTATTACCAAAACATCTTCGTTTCCTCAAGAATTTAGTCTTCCCCTAAAACACACGCTTGTGGCTAAGGGTGTTATAAGCTATCAAAGCACCTATTCCTTGTGCATGTCGCCACCGGGTTGATAACTGAAAGTCGCCAGTCGAAAGACATTTAACATAGTGCAATTTTACATTAACAGGTATGTGTGACTTTGAGCTACTGACTATATCGAAACAAGCATTGTGTGGTCATTTATTGTTTATACGTCGAATAGACAAGCCCCAGCCGGTACTGCATTGCATGTCAAAACACCATGGCTATATAAACCTGTTAGAAGGTATGCACGTGGGTGTAGGCAGCACGAGCAGTGTTAGTAAGCAAACGTTCTGTACATTTGTATGCTCTACGTTGGGGTTGTTCTGATGTGCTTTAGGGTGTGCTTGAATGTCAAAGTGCCGTTGAGTTGGGACCGTTGCCGTATTATGATGTTATTCTGAGCAACGGAACATAAATTCGCTTTTGTTTTCTAGTGGGGTTTAGTGACATATAATGGTCCGTGCAGCAACTACTACGTTTTAGTGGTGGCACTGCCTTGTGAGTATTTACTTAAATAGCAAGGTTCAAACAAAGACTAGCGCATGCATGCATGCCTTCTAAGAAAAAGCGCGCACAAGTGACAGCGCTTCTGAAAAGATTCCCGTGTTTTCATTCACGTTAGGTTAGGCTGGTGAAGAAAAAACATAAACACCTTATTAGTAACAGTTAAATAAGACAAAACACTTCACTGAATGTAAGAGTTTACTTATTTTGCGGCTTTTCCCTCCTACGTATGGGCAAACGCGAAACCGTCCCACCTGGAAGCTGCGTCGATTCAGCTTCTCTTCCGAGCTACCAAAAGCACTGTCAAACGCGGGCGGACTACTTGGCGCAGTAACACATCCCTGCAGCTTTCACTTCATTGCCACACAAAGTTGTCCGCGAGTATAGCACAGTAAACCATGCTTGGAGGAGTTAACCGGTTTAGGGTGGGAAGATGAGATAGAGGCCTAGCGCGAAGTCTTCCTGAACACGCGTTCAAGTAGAGAGAGAAAAAAAATGGAAGCCAGGGAAGAGAGAGAGAGAGAGAGAGAGAAGGGAAGATAGAAAGGCAGGGAGGTTAACTAGACTGAGTCCAGTTTGCTACCCTACACGTGGGGAGGGGAATGGGGAGTGAAAGAGGGAGAGAGAGAACTTAGGTATAGGATGTCTACAGTCTGGCACTCAAGTCTGTTTCCCTCAGGTAGCGAAAAAGCGCTCGAACTGCTTTCTGGGCCATTGAACTCTGAGGCCAGGCCCCCAAGATCTTCGCTTCCGTAAATGGCCTGTCATCCAGTCTATTTAAGGCACACTGGAGAGTCTCGCGTTGATTATCGAAGCGAGAACAGTGGCACAGAAGGTGACTGATGGTCTCTTCACACTTGCACTTCGCGCACATTGGTGAATCCGCCATTCCAATACGATAGCTGTAGGAGTTGGTGAATGCTACTCCTACCCACAGCCGACACAGCAGTGTTGCGTCACGTCGTGGAAGGTTCGCTGGTAATGTAAGTTTCAGTGATGGGTCGAGGCTGTGTAAACGACACTTAGAGTTCTGAGGTGTATGCCAGCAACCTAAAGTGATTGTACGAGCGAGACTGCGAAGCTCTCTTGCAGCGTCGACTCTGGATAAAGGTATAAGAAGTGTCGGTGAGCCAGCCTGGGCACGTCGGGCAGCGTCATCGGCGAGGTGATTACCAACGATGCCACAATGTCCCGGCAGCCACTGAAATATGATATTATGTCCTCTTTCAGAAGCGCAATGGCAGGTTTCGTGGATTTGTGACACCAGCTGTTCATAATTGCCACGTCGTAAACTTCTCAAGCTCTGGAGGGCTGCTTTCGAGTCACAAAATATTGCCCATTTGTTGGGCGGTTCTTTTTCAATGTATTCGACAGCAGCGCGAAGAGCGGCCAGTTCAGAGCCTGTAGATGTCGTTACGTGTGATGTCGTAAACTTGATGACGACCGATTGAGATGGTAGAACAACAGCGCCCGTAGAATTTTCCGAGACGGAACCATCCGTGTAGACATGAATTCGGTTAGAGTATGAACAATGCAGAAGTTCCAGTGTGATCTGCTTGAGAGCCGCGGTGGTCAGGCTAGCTTTCTTCACTATTCCTGGAACAGCAAGGTACACAGGAGGCTTCTTCAAGCACCACATAGGGGATGGCGTTCTTGTTGCGGGTGAGTGCCTCAAAGACAAAGAGTGCCGGTTAGCCGCAATTGATCTGGAGAACGCTGCCCTGGGTCTTTTCTCAGGCAATCGAGCGAGATGGTGGTCAGGGACTCGGGATATATGGCGAACATGCACCCGGAGCGCGTCGATATCTATATAGGTCCTTATTGGGTGGTCTCTCGCGGTGGCAATTGTTGCCACGGTTGAAGCATTTCGAGGTAGCCCCAGACATGTTCGAAGGGCTTGGCCTTGAATGCTCTGTAGGACATGGATGTTAGTTTTGTTCGCATTGGACAGCACTGGTGTGCTGTATCGCAAGTATCCCAGGAAGAGCGTTCTGTATAGTTGAAGCATAGATGCCACGGATGTGCCCCACGTTTTACCGGCGAGAAACCTTAGTATGTGGGAGATAGAAGTAAGCCTCTTCTTCAAATATGTGATGTGGGGGCTCCATGAAAGGTCTCTGTCTATAATAACGCCTAGGAATCGGTGAGTTTTTGCGTAGGAAATTGGTTGGTGGTCAATAGAAATGGGGGTACCAGGTCATGGGCTTGTGGGTAAAGGCGACTAAGGCGCACTTCTCGGTCGAAATGCTGAGGCCTTGCGCACGCAGGTACGATGATGTTAGGGTCACTGCTTTTTGGAGCCGTGCACGCACCTGGAGACGTGTAACTGCCGAGGCCCATATGCATATGTCGTCAGCATATATAGAAAGGTTTACTGTATGTGGTAGAACGTCGGCAAGGCCAAGGATTGCAAGGTTGAACAAAGTGGGGCTAAGAACCCCACCTTGAGGGACGCCACGGTAAGTGTAATGGTCAGCAGTTCGGCCATCTGCACTGTGCACAAAGAAGGATCTTTTGAATAGATAGCTCCGAATCCACCGAAACATGCGTCCACCTATTCCATTATTTTCCAGGGCATCAAGGATGGCTTCATGCGTTACATTATCATAGGCGCTTTTCACGTCGAGGAATAGTGCAACCGATATACGCTTGTGGTGTTTTTCCTGTTGTACAGACGAGACTAGGTCGATGACGTTGTCAATAGAGGAACGGCCTCTTCTAAAACCAGCCATGGCATCGGGGTATACGTTGTGGCGCTCAAGATACCATTCTAGGCGGGTGAGAATCATTCTTTCCATGACCTTCCCAACACAGCTGGACAGCGCAATGGGTCGGTAGGACGCTAGGTCAAGTGGCGACTTTCCAGGCTTCAGGAGTGGTATCAAGCGGCTGGACTTCCACCGCTCAGGAACGACGCCATCATTCCATGACTGGTTATAACATTCCAGCAGTCTGCTTCGGCCATCTTCACCTAGGTGGCATAAAGCAGCGTAGGTGATGCCATCTGGTCCTGGCGACGATGAGCGCCTGCATGAGGACAGAGCAGCGTCCAATTCCTCAAGTGAGAAGGACACATTCAATTCTGGGAAGCGTGTCGCAGGAATTTCACCCAGAATTTCACTATTGATGGTGACCACACTGCCCGCAATCTTCACACAGAAATCTTCGGCTATATCGACCTGTGAGCGGCCTTGATGGAGGGCTAGGGCTGAGAATGGGTGTCGTTGCTGTGGAGACGAGCCAAGGCCGCGCACCGTCCTCCATATGATAGACAGAGGCTTGCGGGGGTCAAGTGATTCGCAGAACGTCTTCCACCGTTGTTCCTCCAACCTGTCCATACGACGCTGGATTTTCTTCTGTATACGTCGAGCGACTCTAAGGTCATTAATTGACTTCGTGCGCCTGTATCGCCTCTCGGCTCTTCTGCGAATCGTTCGAAGTCGCTCAAGTTCCATGTCAAAATCCGTACGTTTTTTCGCAGATGTAAATGTGTACTTAGACGATTCCAGTACACTTGTAATAAGGTTTTCAATGGTGCCGGTAAATCCTTCTTTGCATGCCTCTTCCACCTTTGTCTTATACGTTGACCACCTTATATATGCTTGTCGGGAAGTACAAGAGGAGAAGCTTCCAAATCCATTGATAATTAAGTAGGTGGGAATATGGTCACTACCATGAGTCTCGATGTCAGAGAACCATCGAACATTTTGACCAAGTTGCCGTGACACCAAGGTCAAGTCTAGGCAACTGCTATAGTTCGCACCACGCAAGTACGTCGGACTGCCATCGTTCATAATCCAAAGTTCATGGTCGGAAGCAAATTCCACAAGTTTCCGGCCCCTGGAATCTATTCTGGGGCTTCCCCAAGCCAAGTGATGAGCATTAAAATCTCCTGTGATAATCCAGGGTCCAGTAGTTGCCGTCAGGATGTCTCGCAATCGGTCGCCGTCGAACCGACTATATGGGGATATGTAGGCGCCGATAAGGGTGAAGGCCACTTTATTCTTTGTAATGCGGAGACACACGTATTGGTTTCCATCATGAGGCTGCACTGAGTGGGGGATGTAAGTAAGTTCTGTACGGATGTAAACAATTACTTTGCTGGGTTGCCCGCACGTTGACGCCATAAAGGCTTCGTATCCAGAGAGTCTTAGCGCTTTCGACACGTTCGGTTCACATATTACCACTACAGGAAATCGGTTCGTGAAAACGTATTGGCGGAAACATGAAATCCGTGATTTAAGTCCTCTGGCATTCCACTGGAAAATTGTCGCGCTACGCACTTCATCACGGAGTGAAGGCAGTGGAAGAGCCATTGTGCTTATGCAAGATTTGCAAGCACTGGGCTCAGGGCATCCAACACTTGAACTGCGCTTCGAGCTGTTGGCGTATTCGAGTTGCCCACAAGCGTGCGAATCGCATTTATCAAAGACTTGAGCATTGTTACAATTCGGCGGTCATGCTCTGTCAGCTCATCTGGGTGAGGGGTGGAGCATTGTGGAGCCTTTCCTTGTTGGGGTTTTTCCACAGGGCTTATCCTTGGCAGTGGTGGCCATTCCTCATTCACGGCAGTCTTTTCAGATGCTCCGTTATCTATACACGGTTTGGAAACATTCTGCACTGAGGTTGGAGCAGATTCAACAGCAAGAGGCTGTGCGGCACGCGTATTCTTTGTGCGGAGAGCAGAATTCCTTGATGAGCGTCTGCGACGAGAACGACGTCGCCTGACGTCAGCAGCTGCTTCACGATGGGTCGACCGGTCCCTAACCATTTTCTTCAAGATGGAGAGTTCTCGCCTAACTCTAGGACAATCCTTTGATGAGGCATCGTGGGGCCCTTGACAGTTCGGACACTTATAAGTTTTTGCCTGGCAGTTGCCTGCAGAGTGTTGTGCTGCACAGCGGGAACATATAGCAGACTTTCCACAGACGGCGCTCACGTGGCCGAATTTCTGACAGTTTCTGCACTGAAGCGGCTTGGGAACAAAGGGCCGGACAGCATGTCGAAAATGACCTACCTTCACATGCGATGGAAGGCAGTCACCTTTAAAGACAATTTTCACGCATCTGGAAGTTCCGAGACGGGCCACCTGTAGTATGTGGGTCCCATGATTGGCAGGCTTTATCAAAAGTGGTAAATCCTCGCCTGAAATGGCCGCATCAATGTCATATATGACGCCTGTAGTAGTCTCTTTTCCCATCGGGATGATGGTACGGACGTTCATGCCACCGAGAACAGTGACAGTTCGCAGAGAATCTAACGCCGACGCTTGGGCGACGTCTACCGCGACAATATTCTTCCGAGGGTTGACTCGTACGTCCTCAATGCCATTTGGCGACAGTCTCTCGAGTTCAACCGATGCAACTTGCCTGTTGAGGAACCTCATGTTGTCGGTGGGTAGCACAGGTAAGAAAAGGATGGTGTACTTTGGCGAACTTTGCGGAGTCCTCGTAGTAGATGTGTCCACAGAGGCCCCAAGCATCCGCCGCTTTGCTTTCTTACTCAGGACAGTCACGTAGTCGTCGTCGGAGCTGTCGTCGCTCTCGGTCGAGTCTATCAGGGTAGCCTCGCTGTCGCTCGAGAGGCTGTTCCGCTTCCTTGAGGCTGCCGACGCGGGCGCCGCTACATCAGGTCGGAGTGCGGGTGGCTCCACTTCCATTCCCGTCGGGCAGGGAACAGTGTTCCCCGGAAGAAAGCGAGAATTACCACAAAATACTGGTGACGGAGAACAAACACTCAGCAATAGGATCACTTCGTCGTCGTCCTCTCCGACACTTTCTGAAGCCAGGGAAGTTAGCCACTGGAAGTACCGGCTGGATACCGTGTGCGGGGGCTGCTAATAAAGGGTGATAGAGGAAACAAATAAAAATATACAGGGAGAAAAGTTCACACAATAACGCGATGCTACGCGCTACAACTTTTAAAGTCTGTCACACAGTCCACAAGTCCTTAAGAACTTGAACAGAGCACTTAAGAGGAAGCTTTAGCTCGAGTGTTCCTATCTAAATACATGTAAAAGGAGAATTCGTTTTTCTCGGCAACCACTGCACCAAATTTGACGAGGTTTGTTGCATTTAACAGACAAACTTAAGATCTAGTGACTGTTGGTTTCGAATTTTTGAGTTAGGTCGTCAATTTTTTTATTAAAAATTGGCAAAAATAGAAATTTAAAAGAAACGAAACTATGAAGTTTACAACTCTCTTACTCAACCACTGAAAATGATAATACAATTCTGTGAATTGCATCTAGTAGTACATCTCGAGCGGACAAAATTGATATGTTACAGATGAATATAAAAAATTTAATCATAGGGAAATACAACTTTTGCAAAACCGTTGTAACCAACGTAACGTAACAAATTCACGTGAGATGTAAAAGGACATATTGAATTTGTCCGCTTTGAATGATCTAATGGATGCCGTTTACAAAACCGCGCTATCAGTTCTTGATGCAGAGCTAAGAATTTGTAAACTTCGTGCTTCTATGTTTTTCAAACGGTCAAATATTTGAAAAACGTGTTAAGAAAATTCAAGCCCTAAATCGAAATTCCGCTTCCAACAGTCACTAGAATTTAACTTTCTCTTTCAAATGCAACAAATTTCATCAATATTGGTCCAGGGGTTATCTCATAAAAACGTTTTTGCGTTTTACATGTATTTGAATAGGCCGCGTCGGAGTTGGGCCCGAGCTAAAGCTTCCTCTTAAGGCCTATAGTTGGGTACAAATTTAGAAGAAAGGGGAGGCCCCGCCCAGATGACCGAAGCGCGACAGCCGATTGCCTCCGCGACTAAAGTTGTTCGCTAAAAAAATCGTGCTTCTGAAGCGCGTAATTCTCGGTATAAATAAATACTTTTGTATTTTGATCACTGGTTTAGTAGAGCTCTCATGTGCTACAGCGCATGCCGCATCGCGCGACAACGCTGCCCGTCGTCTGCTCTTTAGCGTCATTGCAAGTGACAAAAGTAGAAAGAGCAGCTTTGCATGGCTTCTGCTCTGGTTTACATGTACACGGCACGTTTACTACTCATTTTCTGAGCTGGAAATGAATCAGTTGCTATTGAACAAGTGCTTATAACTGACAATGCATTTATCGCAACCATTACAAACCTGGGGCGAGAATGCAGTCGAGGCAGGAAAGGTGCAAAAATGCTTCATTCATTGTTTTAAATAAATACTCTTGGTTCTAAATAGCATAAAACCTATATTTCTTGGTTTTGTGTGTTCACAAGCGTATTTTCAAGAATGTGGTAGGCATTTCTTTTTCTTTACGCGTTTTTTTTTTTCTTTCAAGTTTGCAATCTCGCCAGTCAGCGCAAGGCGTTCCGTGCGAGTTTTCCGCCATGGAGCCCAGCGAGGTGACATCGGAATGCGATCCTTTGTTACCGAACGAGCCTTGTGTCCACTCGATGTCCACACAACCAAGGAGCCTCTACAAGAAGAACAAGAGTGGCCACATCCTGAATGGCGATTCACGCAACTTGATCCTCCACTACAAGTCTTGGAGTAACAGGGAGCCTGAACACAGCGTGGAGGACATCGACCAAGTTTATCGCCGAGATGCTCGGTGTCAGCGAAAGCACAGTGTTCAAGGGGAGGAGGGAGGGCAAAGCGTCGCATATTTCGGGTGGGAAACAGTCGACGCCCTCGCGAAAGCGCCCACGAAATGCCGAGAAAATAAGACGCAGCACGAAGTATGACTGCTTCACGTTGTGCGCGCTGAGGTCATGTGTGCACGATTTGTTTCGCCGCAGTGAGGTACTAACGGTCGAGAAGATAACGAGTTCTCGAGGCATATGGATCTCCCATCACTGAAGCGGTGTACTATGCGTCGCCTGCTTGTCGAGGTCAGATTCAAGCACGAGAAGAGCAGCCGCAATTCGCTGCTTATCGACCGCGATGACATCGCTGAATGGCGGAGTCGCTACCTTCGTGACGTGAAGCGCTGCCTGGCGGCTGAAAGATCTATTTCCTGGACGAGACATGGGTGACAGCATGACACTCTCGGTCGATCGTGTAGGCAGACACCGTGGCGCAGAAGCGCCGACGCCTGTAGGCTCGAGCAAATGGCCTGTCGACGGGTCTGAGACAACCTTCTGGAAAAGGCCAGTGCCTGATTGTGACGGACATTGGCAGCGAGGATGGCTTCGTCGACGGCTGCTTCAATGTATTCTGAGGCAAAAAAACACACACACAAAAAAACAGGCGACTGCCACGAAGAAATGGAGGAAATCATTTCGAGGGATGGTATAATGACGTTTTGAAGAAGTTGCCAGCTGGTAGCGTCATTTTTTGGACAACGCACCTTACGATACCCTGCGAGAAGAGAAATTGCCGTCGACAGCTTGGAAGAAGAAAAAATACAGGAGTGGCTGAAAAGCAGAAACATCGCCTACACGAAAGGATCGTGACAAAGCAGCTGCGCTGTAAAGCATCTGTAAAGATGCTCTGTAAAGATGCTCTGTAAAGATGCTCTGTAAAGATGCTTTGCATCTTTACAGATGCAAAGCATCTGTAAAGTCACACTTTCTGAGCTACATCGTAGAAAATGCAGCTGAAAGGGCCGGTTGCAATGTACTCAGGCTCCCACCGTACATCTGCGAATTTAATACTATCGAGCTCGTGTGGGCAAAGTTGAAAGATGGCATCAATGTGGACAACAGAGGCTTCAAGCTGTCCACGGTAAAAGACGTCTTGAGGGAAAAAATTAAGCACGTAACGGCGGAAGACTGGAGGAAGAACATTCACCACGTGATGGACCTAGAGGCGAAGTTGGCTTGACACGTCTTGGAGTGACCACATACAACCCATCATCATACAAGTGGGTGAAGATGACACTGAAAAAAGCGACTGCGACTGCGAGCCATTCGGCATTTAGCCACTCGACGAAGCGGAACAGCTTCTTATTAACGAAAGAACTGCCATTATTAGGGCTACCAAAATTTTGCCGGTGGGTTCGCAGCAGCCAACCATCCTCTCGTGACCTCTCAAATAAGTTGTTCATTTGGTGGCATATTCCTTTATAATGGAAGCTCATTTCTGAAAAAGCAACGTCCTGCACAGATCGTGCTCAGTTTAAGTTATGGCATGGAAACATGCTTAAATGCTGGAAAATCAGAATGAAAATACAATTATTAACCCTGAATAACTATGTGGGGCCTAAAATGCTCATTCGAGCAGCCACTGTTCAGCTTGACACGAAATAGCAGTAGTCAACGCTAAATTACAGCCCCTCTTAGCAGCCTGCACGCCAAAGCACACTCATGTGGTTGCATTCTTTATTTTGGTTATCTGGCTCAGGCAAAAATGCCAATAAGAGAATAATTATTGAACATAATTAGCTCAGTGAAGCCCAAAATGCTCACTTGGGCAGCCATTCTCGAGTTGACGGGCTCTATGGTGAAGTACCAGCAGCCAAGGCGATATTGACCGCCAATGTTGGCTGCCTGCATGTCGAAAGGAAAACAATAGCAGTCGTGTTGGAGCCATCATCAACGTTTACATGCCCCTCAAGGCCAATACATGCAGCCAAGCAATAAGAAAAACACTTTAGAGGTTGGATTGTGCAATATTTTGACGAGACACACAGAAGAGAAACCCACACTACAGAGCTCTACTTGCAACAATAGCTTTATTCCCTTGTTAGTGGAATAAATACAGGAAGATACCCAAAGGGGGACAGCGACAAAAAAGCTTTACAATAAGGGCCATCCACCAATGCCAAGTCGGCTTTGTCACATGATCAATTTTGCTACATTTGGCATCGCAAAAAAAAAAAAGGAAGGGAACGAGGATACAATATTTCAGATTAGCGCGTGAGGAAATCTATTTTGCACTAAGGGAGACGGATGGCATGGTTACGCACATACTTCCCACATGCGCAATCTCAGCAGCTTCGATTATCTCTCACGTCATTTAGCTGCCATCTTTGCTCACGATCTTGCATTTCTTAAAGAATGGCCAACATCCTCAATCTCTACAATGTGTCCCAAGATGTCCGGCGACCTATTTTGAAACAATATATTCACGCTCGTTTAATTTTTCGTTCGAACATCATCCAGCGTGTGCGTTGTACTTTCTTCTGCACTGAAGTGGAATAGAATATACCACTCTCTCAGTGCAGTCGACAAACTTCTTTCTGTGTTGTGTTTTATAGCCTCGTTTCTGCGTGGCACCTGGGTTTACTTTCGCACACATGCTCAGTAATTTTTTCGTTGCGGAGAACACTATTTTTACATTGCATCTTTTACCAATTTTTTTATACGGTGCGCGATAGAATAAATGTGCGGCATCACCAGTATTTTTTCACGTGTGCATTGACCACAAGGCTCCCTCCCAGATAATGATGCCCTGGTTCCGATTTCCTTGAGCAATGACTGTGCCACAGATGCTAATACATGGAAAGGATAGCTAGCCGCCGTGGGCCTGCGTGTTTGCTCTCGAAAGCTGTCAGCAATGATATGACAGCACAATTTTGCGTGTCATCATAGCATGTGTGTGAAAGTAAACCCAGGTGCCACGCAGAAACGAGGCTGTGAAACACAACACAGAAAGAAGTTCGTTGACTGCACTGAAGGAGTGGTGTATTCTATTCTACTTCAGTGCGGCGGAAAGTACATCGGACAGACTGGACGATGTTTGAACGAAAGATTAAAGGAGCATGATTATAATGTTTCAAAAGCAGTCGCCGGACATCTTGGGATACATTATAGAGATTGCGGATGTCGACCATTCTTTAAGAAATGCAATATTGTGAGCATAGATGGCAGCCAAATAACGCGAGAGATAATCGAAGCCGCTGAGATTGCGCGTGTTGGCTTCTCTTGCGGAACACATCTCGCCCGTCTCTGTGTTTTTCTGGACTTCTTACTGCACCTGTGGGGTCTACCGCCCCCTCCATCGCGGTGATGGATGTACAACACCCCGAGGATCCTCCCGGTTCCCGTTCACCCGCGGACATCGGTTCGAGGAAGCGAGGAAATGCGTCGAGTGGTAGCGAGGACACAGAGCTGTACTGCGCATCAGGTGACGAGTCCTCGGAAGACGGCTTTCGACTTGTCCAGTACCGCAAGGCCAAACGAAGAATTATCAACTCATCTTCGGCGTCCAGCTCGAACACTGTGAAAACAGCTCCTCAGCGATGGCCTCACTCCATCCTGTTTGTGCCACAGAACGCTACCGACAACCTGCGCGTCCTCAACAGGCAAGCCCTCTCCGTGTATCTAGAAAACACCGTGCCAAATGAGATCAAGGATGTTAGGATAAATACTAGGCGAAACATCCTGGCAATCGATGTGATGAACCCGAGTGCACTGACCATACTACAACATGTAACGCAGCTGGGAAACATCAAGGTCCGATCCATCGTGCCAACGAATGGTGCCACAATAACAGGAGTCATCTATGACATTGACAATGAAATATCTAATGCAGACCTCCCAATTCTCATAAAACCGGCAAGCGAACACAACGTGATTGTGCATGTTGGTCGCCTCGGCAACACACGTTGTGTGAGGATAACCTTCAAAGGCGACTGCCTTCCACCCTACGTGAAGGTCGGCCACTTTCGCCACCAGGTTCGACCATTTATTCCAAGACCAATGCAATGCTTCAATTGTCAGAAGATTGGACATGTGAAGGGTGTTTGCCGAAATTCGGCCGTGTGCCGTCGATGTGCCGAACCCCACTCAGAAGACAACTGCAGCGCAACCACGTTGAAATGTCCTAACTGTCAAGGTGATCACTGCGCCTCTTCCAAAGACTGTCCCCAGATCAAGAAAGAGATCACCATTCTTAAACAAATGGTGAGAGACAACTCTACCCACAAAGAGGCTGCTGTGAAAGTACGGCGAAGACGACGTCACCGACGAAGGTCTTCCCGGCGGAAAACATCAAGCTTTCAGGAAAAGTCACCTCGTCAAGCATCATCATCAGCAGATGTTTCCAGCACTCCGAACACCGATGTTGGAAGGGAGAAAACTGCCAGATCTCTCTCCACAAAGGAATGGCCGCCACTTCCGCGTACACGACCGCCAGAAGAGGCGCAGAAGAATCCGCCCCCAGTACAGCAAGGTGCTGTATCCGAGGAGTCGCGGAAAACAGATGAGCAAGTGATAGCACTTATCAGGCCTTTAATGAATGCCATTCGCGTGCTGCTAAGCAACATGAACACACCGTCTGCCAGAAGTGCGCTTCAAGTACTGGACGCTCTGAGTCCGGTGCTTGCAACCCTTGAGTAGATCATGGCTCTACAGCCACGGTCTTTTAGGGAAGAGGTCCGACAAGCAGCTATTTTTCAGTGGAATGCCCGCGGACTCAGAGCGCGCCTTTCGGACTTTCGTCGCTTCGTGTACGCCAATATGTTTCCCATTATCGTCATTTGCGAGCCCAACTTATCGAACAAAATCAGGCTTTCTGGATATGAATCATTTATGTCGTCAGCTGTTTATGAAAACAGCAAGGTTTTGGTGTTTATTCGCCGTGACCTCACCTACACTCATCAGCCTGTACCACCTAATGACAGTAATCAATATATATGCCTAAACGTAAGGAAAAAGAATCTGGCCTTTACTTTTGTAGGCGCCTACCTATCTCCGTCAAGTCGATTTGATTACAAAAGACTACGAGACATCCTTTCCTCAACGTCCAATCCCTGGGTCATCATTGGCGATTTCAACGCCCATCATACACTCTGGGGAAGTCCGATCATCAACGCAAGAGGCAGAGCACTGGTTTCTTTCGCCTCCAGTAATGAACTTTGGCTGCTGAATGATGGAAGTCCTACGTTCTTACGTGGCTCCACGTACAGCAGCTGTCTTGACTTGGCTTTCGTCTCACGAAGCCTAGTCAGACGTGCAGGGTGGTTTGCGGACATAGAGACGCACGGAAGCGACCATATCCCCACGTACATCAAGATCAGAGGATTGACCACTTCCAAAATACGGGATACGATCCAAAGAGTGGACTGGCCTAAATTTCAGTCTATTATGGAAGAACACTGCGACGCCAATCCATCTTTCGACTTGGAAGAGGCAATCAAGAGCGTGGTGCAAGACACTATGCGTACTCTAACATGCTCCTCGAAACTTAATGATTTCGATGTGGAACTAGAACGACTTCGAGCAATCCGACGACGTGCTGAACGAAGATACCGACGTACGAAAACAATGGACGATCTACGGACCGCCAGGCGCACGCAAAAGAAGATACAGCGCCGGTTAGACAAGCTCGAATCGCAACGTTGGGCTGCCTTCTGTGAGTCGCTAGATCCACGTAAGCCTTTATCTCAACTATGGAGAACGGTGCGCGGACTGCGGACACTTCCCGTACAGCGATTCCCATTCAAGGCGCTTGCCCTCTCTCAAAAGAGATCGGAGATTGACGTGGCAGAGGATTTCTGCGCCAGATTATCTGGCCAACTCACAGCTACCAACATTCCATCGCCTTCGAGCAGCTGTCCGCCACCACGTGATCACCGGTTGGATCTACCATTCTCGATCCACGAACTTAAGGCAGCATTAGCTTTGTGTAGCCGCACATCAGCGCCAGGACCTGACGGAATTTCCTACCGAGCTCTGTGTCACCTGGGGGAGCGAGCGAGAGGAGTTCTTCTTGAGGTGTATAATGCATCTTGGAGAAATGGCACGCTACCAACAACCTGGAAGACAAGTCGCCTTGTTCCACTGCTGAAGCCTGGCAAGTCGCCGTTGGAGCTCTCATCATATCGCCCGATCGCTTTGGCGAGCTGTGTGGGCAAAGTGATGGAGAGGATGGTCCTAGGACGCCTGGAGTGGTACTTGGAGTACCACAACACCTACCCAGATGCCATGGCGGGCTTCCGACGCGGTCGATCATCGATCGATAACGTCGTCGACCTGGTGACATACATTCAACATGAGAAATGCCGTAAGCGTCTCTGCGCATCCTTATTCCTCGACGTTAAAGGGGCGTATGACAACGTTACGCATGAAGCCATCCTCTCTGCTCTCGCAGAGGTAGGAGTGGGTGGTCGGATGTTTCAATGGATACGGAGCTATCTATCCATGCGATCCTTCTTTGTAAGCACCGAGGAAGGCCATACTTCTCTACATTATAGCTACCGCGGCGTCCCCCAGGGCGGTGTACTTAGCCCCGTGTTATTTAATCTAACACTAATTGCTCTCCTTGAGCACGTGCCAACCACAGTCAGGCTATCAATGTACGCGGATGACATCTGCATATGGACATCTGCAGTAACACGCCTACAGTTGCGAGCGAGAATCCAGAGAGCCGCCACACAAACTGCTATCTACCTCCGTAATCGAGGCCTGGAAGTTTCCTCCGAGAAATGCGCACTAGTGCCATTTACGCGCAAACCCATGGCAAACTACAGTGTAACGATAAATGGCCAAATAATACGACGGGTCCGATCGTACAAGTTTCTAGGTGTCATAATCGACAGGGACTTGTCATGGAGCCCACACATATCATACGTGAAAAAACGGTTGACAGGCATCTGCCACCTGTTCAAGTTTTTCGCTGGCAAGACCTGGGGAATGTCGCCTAGTGCCATGTTACAACTGTACAGGGTGCTTTTTCTAGGATTTCTTCGATACAGCTTGCCAGCAATAAACAACACAGGCAAAACGAATCTACGCACAATACAAAGTCTTCAGGGTCAAGTGCTCCGGATCTGTCTAGGCCTGCCTCAGAGTGCTTCAACAGTGGCTACGATAGCAATCGCTAGAGACCACCTTGTCAAGACCCACATTGAAATTGAAGTACTCAGGACCCATATAAGGCATCTAGCCAGGACTCCTCGTCACCATTTAGCCTCTCTACCAGCGGACAGGCCACAGACATCTTTCAGCCAAACGATAACTGCATATGATGAATCATTGCCAGCTTGTTTCACTCCGGCTGCGAGACCTTCGATCCCTCCATGGTGCCTCGCTCAGCCAAAAATCAACCTCGCAATACCTGGTATCTCGAAAAAAGCTGATCTGTCATCACCAGCCCTTAGACAGCTCACGCTACTATATTTGTACGAGAACTACCGTGACTCTACGCATATTTACACTGATGGATCAGTCCTTCCAAGCAGCTCCGCGGCGGCAGTCGTCATACCAGCGAAAGCTACAACAATTAAGTTTAAGACGACCCACGCGACAACATCGACGGCAGCAGAGCTCGCAGCGCTCTTTACTGCCCTTCTTCACATTGGTGATGAACCGCCACACAAATGGACAATATTCTGCGATTCGAAGGCGGCACTGCAGTCTCTACTGTCACCTTTACGACGCGGACCGCACGAACAGCTAATATTCCATATTACCGAGACGTTACACCATATAAGTGATGCAGGCCATGAAATAACCTTCCAGTGGCTTCCAAGTCACTGCGGGATTATCGGCAATGAACGAGCGGATCACGCTGCCCGCTCAGCCCATACTGAGGAGCGCCACGTCCCAATTCCTGTTTCTAGAACTGACGCGGCACGGAAGCTCCGCCTACTTGCTCGGCAGTGCACCGCGTCGCAATGGAATGAGCCACATTTAAGAAATACGCGACTGTACTCACTTGATCCAACATTAAGTCTTCGAGCGCCATCACAGCTTCGCCGTAGAGACGCCACGCTGTTATATCGACTTTGGTTGGGCGTTGCCTTTACTAAAGCCTATGCCTTCCGCATAGGGATGACCGACACACCAACCTGTGACCACTGCGGCTATGAAGAATCAATTGGCCATATTTTGTGCGCCTGCCCGCAGTACAGTCCACAGAGGGCATGCCTTAGCCACGAACTTGACCGACTGGACGACCAACCGCTATCCGAAAAAAGAATTCTACAACATCGAAAGGACCTACCTGCACAGAAGAAGGCCGTGCAAGCGCTTTTGCGCTTCTTGCGATCTACCGGCCTGTGTGAACGACTTTAACTGGAACGCCTTTTGTGTGTGTGTCTCCATGTGTGCGCGTTCCCTTTTTTTTTTTTTTTTTTTATTATTATTTTTTTTATGTTTTTTTTTTTCGTTTTCCTCTCTATCAGCTTTCCAACCCCTATCCCCCATCCCCAGTGTAGGGTAGCAAACCGGAGACTCATATCTGGTTAACCTCCCTGCCTTTCCTCTTCATTCTCTCTCTCTCTCCTCACGCGCTAATCTGAAATATTGTATCCTCGTTCCCCTTTTTTTTTTGCGATGCCAAATGTAGCAAAATTCATCACGTGACAAAGCCGACTTGGCATTGGTGGATGGCCCTGTTTGTAAAGCTTTTTTTGTCGCTGTCCCCCTTTGGGTATCTTCCTGTATTTATTCCATTAACAAGGGAATAAAGCTATTGTTGCAAGTAGAGCTCTGCGGTGTGGGTTTCTCTTCTGTGTGTTTCGTCAAAATGTTGCGCAATCCAACCTCTAATATGCTATACCAACACGCCCAGTCTTCAACCTTAGCAAAAACACACAATCGGCTCGTTTTACTCCACCGCACAATCATTGTTAATTTCATTAAGCCACTTGAACAAATAAGAGCAGTGCAATTTTGGTTATCTGGCTCAGGCAAGTAATGCGAATAAGACAAGAATTATAAAATATCATTAGCTTAGTGAGGCCCAAAATACTCATTCCGGTAGCTATTAATAGCAGTAGTCGAGGGCACGCTTGAAAGGCATCGTTAGCAGTCTGCACTTAAAATCGCAGTCATACCGTAGACATTGTTTAATTTGTTTATCTGACTGGGCAAGTTACACAAACGCAAGCACAATTATTTACCCTGAATAGCTCTGCTAGTATTGTTTGTACTAAAATATGCCGAGTAAAGTTGAATGTGTTTTATTGAGGCAATTTTTTTAATTCACAAGCCGTCGGCATAGCGACGGCCGTATTCAGACAATGACATTGGTGAAGTAATAAATGGTGAAAGTTGCAAAACCTCTCAGTGCTCTGCTTTTCTGGGCTCCATTCACTGAAAAATATCTTTGTAACGATTAAAGCGTCGGACAGGAAATGACACCCCACTGCACAATGTTATTCGTGTTGAAAATTTGTACCAGCGTATGTGATAGGCAGCGAAACTATCTCTTTACTAAGACTGGAAGCATGAAAAATGCAACAGAGCAAGGTGCTGTTTCACAATATGGCACCCTTTCATGTGCACTTCTGATGAGCTGGCGCATTGCGCTGATGCATAAACATGAACAGGGGTAAGAGCCAGAGTTACTCTGCAACCCACGTCATGCTTTTAGGAAAATGTATATGTAAACCTTTCTGTTTTCATAGGTGATCAAAATTTGTTTGTGTAAGTGGGTATTCACACTGCGGCAACAACACAAGAAGCAAGGATAGAAAATGCAGCGAGCAGAAGGATTGACAAGACGAGGTAGACCAGTGAGAAAGGCTTTAATGAGATGGAAGAGGCCAGCCCTGCTGTTTACAGGATTTGGTGCTTTGAATGAGATGGGTGAATGAAAATGTCTAAAAAGAGTTTGCTGAAAGAAACCTTGCAAAAACAAATGCTAATATAAAATAAAAGGACAGAAATAAGAGTAAGCGCAAACACGCATGGAAGCATGCAGGCACATATTGACACACAAACGCTAAAACTAAGAAAATGTCAATATAAAGAAATGGGGGAAATAAATATTTAGACAAACGCAAGAAAACATACACACACATTCACAAACATACGCAGGTAGAGGTATTAGGAGCGGGTTCACAAGCTGCTGTGCCTTCTTTGTCGTATGGTATCTTCTTTTTCTCCTTTTTTTACCGTTCTCTTAACACTGTCTTAGGAATTTTTAATAGCAATGTATCACGAGAATCGAAAAGCAGTGCGAAGCTGTGTTGTGGGAAAGCATATCGAGCGCTGGCAGCACACCTTATGCATGATTGTGTCACAGCACGCATTCTACAGCTTGCGCGTGCAGTGAGCACTGGTGGACAGCAATCAATCGACGGTGATACACAATGCTCGAACACCGCCGCTAGATGCTCGGCTATCTCACTGCTGACAATGATCGTTCACGCTAAGTTGACGGCAACAAATCTTTGCGTTTGAGGCTCCTTTTGCAAATATTTTCTCTTGAGACACTCGTAGATTTGTTTCATGCGCGCACGCTTTTCTCATTTCTCCTGAGAATGGTTTTGCTCCATCACTGCACCCCGTCCGACGAAAAACGCAGCGACACAGTACACGAGCACACCCGCCGCTAACAGTAGGCACCAGACTTTGCCAAACTTTCCTCCTCGTAACTTCATTCGGGAGTGAAACAAAACAACATGGAACAAACACGCAGGATTTGTGCTTGTAGCGGTGTGTCGCCGCGGGACCCTGTTTTCCGGCAAAGCGTAGCGCAGCGTCAGCGATGTTTCCTGCAATGTTTCTTAGCCGGATCATGGCTCAGAATAAACACCCGCGGAACAAATGTTGCATCGTAAGCTTGCAGTTATATTTCCGGCATGATAGACCATCACAATCAGTTCGGGAATTCACTATGACGTGGGGCTGACGCACACAGCTGACGCGACTTGGCCCAGTTCGAAGCGCGGGCGGCCATTTTATCCGTCGGTGGGGTCATCTGCCGTCCGGCTCATGACGTCAGTCCAGAGTACGCGCCCATTGGTGGATCCACCTCGGAGGAGTAAACGCCCCTTTTTTTTCTGAAGTGGTACCCCACTATAGAGTTCCGCAACCCGTCTAGATCAGTGTCTTAGAACTTTGTCCTTTGTCCAGCGGACGTCATCCGATTTCTCAAGTGTGGTTGAGAGAACTTTTCTTGACACACTGTAACGGATGCAGCCACAGAGGAGGTGCTTGATTGTCTCCTCGCAGCCACAATTGTCGCAAGTGGGGCTGTGCGCCATTCCAATGCGGAAGGAATAGGCGTTCGGGAATGCTACGCCGAACCACAGGCGGCACAGAAGTGTTGCTTCCGCTCGTGGTAACCCTGGTGGTTTACGGAGTTTCAGACGTGGATACAATCTGTGGCGACGTGCTTGGTGAATTCACTGGTGTTTCCCAGAGTCTGCGTAAGCTCGCATGGGAGGGAGCGAATTGTGGCTGCACCTGTTCTCGACAGTGGTGTTGGTATAATATCAGCACGATCGTGGGCCGATCGGGCAGCGTCATCCGCGCTGTGATTTCCCGAAATTTCACGATGACCTGGTATCCACTGGTAGGTGATGGTGTGCTCCTTGTCGGTTGCACGATGGTGAAGTAGTCGGGTGTCTGCTACTAATTGCGCGTTAGGTCCGTGGCTGAAAGGAGACAGCAGACACCGGGAAGCTGCCTTCGAGTCACAAAAGATGGACCACGACTGTGATACTTTGTGACCAATAAACTCCACAGCAGCACGGATAGCTGCGAGTTCTGCAGCCGTTGATGATGTAATGTGAAACGTCTGGAATTCGACGACGATATATTTCGCGGGAATCACCACTACTCCAGCCGAACTTTTGGAGGAGACAGAACTGTCCGTGCAAGCGTGGATCCGTTCTCCGTGTGCGTCGCATGCAGTAATGAGTTTGTTTAGTGCGAAAGATGACATCTCCATTTTCTTTTTGATGCCGGGATGGACAAGGAGGGGTTGTACTGAATGAAGGAACCAGAGCTGTAGAGATGGTCGTGCTGCAGGCATCAAGTTCGAAGGTAAAGTTTCGCGGTTGGTGTCAATAATCCTGCTAAATGCTGAAAGTGGTTTAGCGGCAGGAAGGGAGGTGAGATGATGCGATGAAAGTCGGGCGAAGTGCCTGATGTGCATCCTTAAAGCGTTGACGTGAATGTACGTATTTATGGGGTGGTCGCGCACTATGGCTATTGTTGCTGCCATTTGTGTCTTCCTTCGTTTCCGCCACTGTGCGACCTTCAGTTTACCGACTGCCAGCGTTCGTGTTTCCTTTTTAAGGGCGAGAGCCTTATATGTCCCATGAAGCGGAAAATCCGGCGAGCGTCCGGCGTTAACATCGGGTGGAAAGAACACCTGCGTGACCTGGTGATGTCACATTCCCGGCGTTGGACCTGCTGCGGCTTGCACTGAACGCCATGGTGAACAGCCATGGCGTCGGATGGACGCCGTGACCCACTCCCAAAATTGAATTAGGGCGAATTAAAGGGTGGATTAAGGTGGAATAAAATAGATTAAGGTGGATGAAAGGGTTTTAAGGTAGATCAAGGTTGGTACAAATGAAAGCAAAGTGGATTAAGGTGGACTAAGGTTGGTACAAATTAGAGATAGGTGAACTAAAGTCTATTAAGTTTGAATAAAATGGATTTAGCTGGATCGAGGTCGAGCTCTTCTCTTTTTTTTTTTTTTGATGTGATAGCGTAGAGAAGTTCAAATGCTTTCGCATTTAAATCACATAAGGATACTTAAGTGACTGTCAATTTTGTTCCTACGCGTATCCGTGGTTTCACGCCCGCCTTTCAGTGGCATGTATGTTAACGCGAAGCTTCCTTAGCCTCGTATTCTCAAACAATCCTCGAATTCTGAAGCTCTTTTTTTATTCAATGTATTTAAGGAGAGGTTGGTGCCTATGTGTGGTGCCGGCTACTCCTCTTCTCTTACATGATAGCTATTGTCGGGAAGTTGTCAACAATTACAAAACTGGACTAACGAACACATGAGCGAAGATTCATGTACTAAGACTCAGTACTGCGATATAAATAATTGTTGGCGCAACAGAAGAGTTCACATAGCATAAATACAAAACCAAAGTGTTGACACGCAACACATGAGCTCACACAGCATAAATGATCACAAAACCAAGATGTTCACAGATGAAATGCTGGGCACTTGCGAATTATGTTCCTCTTGAATTCCGCACTCTAAATACAGCAAACAGAAAGACTACATGGAGACGAAGACATAATAAAAATAACAATAACATAATAATAACTATGCGAGCAAAAACTGGTGTATGACTTAATATTTTGTGATATTTTTGCTTCCTCCAAAAATTGTAATAATAAAATAGCAATGTTTTCAAGTTTTTCTGTTGGCCATGGACCTATTATTTTTCCTGAGGGAAGTAGCCGTCTATCCAAACCATGCAGTTTTTCCGAAAAATTCTTGCGGGGAGCATCATAATTTTTACACTGTAGAAGAAGGTGTTCTATGTCTCCATCAGCCTCCTCACATTAGCATGTAGCGTAGTTAGTTTTTCTTATCCTATACAGTGTGACTGTACACTGTGTGATGTAGGATTGTACGGTGACATTGCGTAACACTAGGAACGCCTTTGCAGACTGCGTGACAGTGCCCACAGAACGCGTTCGTGTGTACGTGTGTGTGTTTCATCATTTCTTTTTCATTATTATTTTTCTATTCTTTATCTTTTTCCCTCTCTCACCTATCGCATCCCTTTTCCCTTCCCTCAGTACAGGGTAACCAACCGGAGATAATCTCTGGTTAACCTCTCTGTCTTTCCTTTGCCTTTCTCTCTCTCTCTCTCTTATACTATACAGGAAGCTTTCAATATAGGCAGTGCCTAGCCGAAGTCTATGAATTATTGTTTCGACACATCGACTAACTTTAAACGGAATATTGAGTTCTATTCCAGCATCTATATTATATAATTGAAAGTTCTGCGCATCATTTATGAACCAAGTTTCTTTGGACAATCTACCGCATAGCTTGCTCAATAGACATCGCGCATCACTCGTCGCTAGAGGAAGTAGTGATAATTCATTCTCCTGATGTGGTGCACGTGCCATGTGATCAGATGTCACATTTCCTATGATTTCACAGTGACTTGGAATCCACTGGAATGTTATGTCGCGTTGTATATCTTTCGCTATGGCGTTTGTTTTCTGTATATCGTATGTCAGTGTGCTGTTTGATTTTCTTAAGCAGATTTCATTAAGCACAGCAATGTGGCTTGTGAGTCGCTCAGAATCACCCCGCGAAGTGATTCTGACTGCTGAAATATTTAACCTGAAGCAGAAAGTATTGCGTAAGGTTCTGCCATTGTGGACGTTGTAAAGTGGCAAAAGCGTGTACGCATTTTTCTTTCGGTATGCAAGTACAGAAAACGCAGATGTAGGGCTTTGTCTCCAGCATGATCCATCGGTATACACGTGAATGCGATTTACGTACTTAGTTTAAAGTCGTGATAAAGTTAATAGCTCTATCGCAACCATGGGTATATCACATTTGCGACATACTCTAGGAATTGACTATTTCTAGTATTGCTAGACACCACGGGGGATGAGTTGCGCAAGTAGACCAGGGGCGGCTTGTACGAACATTTAATAACGAAAATAATAACGAATTTAAGAACGCGTTCTTGTGTGGACTAGGCGTTGTCTATGGAACATTTAAGAACATGTTCTGCAATTCATTATTACTTTCGTTATTAAGTGTTCGTGCAAGCCGCCCCAGTATTCGTAAGCAGGCAGTAACTTTTTGCACCGCCGTATATCTTCATGTATGCGTGCTGCGGTTCTATCCTGAAGCTCTTGGCATGGTTGATCATTAGCGTGTTGTGTTGAAAAACGAAAACGAAAATCACAAGTTTCCGTACATCTTAGTGCATGAAAAGTTGGCTGGCGGGACTCTGCAATTACTAAAGCACTGGCAAATGCACGCAGAACGCGAAGACATATGCGAAGGCTTCTAGCCAGCAATATTTGATGTGTTTCCTCTAGATTACAGGATATTCCATATAGCACAGGGGCAGAGTATGTTATTTCGGTATAATGATTGCCGAGTGAATGCGCAATAAGCAAGAGGTTTACCTGCCCCATCTCTCTCCAGCAAATCGACGAAGAATGTTGATTAGGGAGTTGACTTTCTCCGCTAATGCTTCTTTTGGGGAACCGATGGTAGCCGTCTGCCTATGATAATAAACAAGAACTTGTGTTGTCGGGCCACTTGCAGGTGTTGGGAGTCTAAGCACGAGCTTGAATCTCTTGAAGCATTTCCTTGTAAAAGGAAGCGCAGCAGTTTCCTCACTTGAAATAATCGTACCTCTGCATTTCAAAAAAAAAAAAATATAATAATGATTAGTGTTAGGCCAGCTTGTAGCGTTTCCTGAACGGCTTGAGTACTCGAGTGAGATGCCCATGTGCACAGGTCGTCTGCATAAAGTGAATAATTCAAGGTAGCAGGCAGGATATGGTATAATTCATCCACAACACAGTTTAAATAGAAATGGACTGAGTACACTACCTAGCAGAACGCCTTCATTCACTTTATGCTCTGTGCTTTTTCTGTCAGCAGCTTCAATAAAGCTCTTCCTCCACTCCACTGAGTTGAGCACCGTGCCGCCCTAGAGCGAAGAAGACACTACGCTTCTCAAGAATTTCCGTGTAGCGTCTCTAAAGCGCCGTTACCACTTAGCGCTGTCATTTACTTTCTCGAGTCCAGGTAGAGTGCTGATTGGAGGGTTGTTCTAAGATAGGGGGGTTAGCCTCTGCTGCTTGCTTGGTGTCCGTTTCTAACCGCTACCGACTGCGCTGCTGCACACTGGCGTCTGATTGGCGTGCTCCCACAACTCATGAAAACCGTGCCAGAATGTATATTCTTGTATGGGCCAGATACAAGGCTATACATTGCAGTCTATACAACCTTCTCAGAAACACCTGGTTTCTGAGAAGACTTTAAGCAATTTTTAAAAATCATCCATGGCAGATAGCAAGATTCTAGTTCTTGAGCTGGTCCCCTCGAAGAGGCACGCACTGCTCGCACCAGAAAGTTGAGATGTGTAATCGACTAATAACACAAATTTACCACTTAAGCTTTCAACCAATTACCTTACGGCACACATTGCAGTTTACAAATTGCAGCCGCTGAGAGTGCAAGGCATATTTGCTTGAAAAGAATTTTGAGCATGACGCCAGTTTCAAGATATACGCCTTCAAACAATGCGCCTTGAAACTAACCAGACTGCTAATGTATTTCTTTGCAAAGTTCGGGAATTAATATCTCAAAACTGCTGTCACCTTGAGATATCTTTCCAAGTGGATTCACCTTGAGAAATCTCTGAATACAACTTGTAAATGGAAATATATGCTGTAAAGTAGTTAGTTAACAACCTGATTGTTGAACTGTGTTTAATTAGTCAGTTATGCGTATCGTTCTTTCGAGCAAATCCTCCCTCCGTCCACCTTTGAGCAATACAAATGAAGAATTTGAATAGTGCTATTTGCGACAAGTGATATTTTTTTAATTTGATAAGCCATTCGCAGAAGAACCAGTATAGTGCCTAATTCAGACCACACATCCTGCTTGACTTGAAGAAAAGAGCGCTAAGAAGACGCGGACTAAAAGAAGAACATGTACGACTTCTTTTAGTCCGCGTCTTCTTAGCGCTCTTTTTTTTCAAGTATGCAAAACCAACTCGCCCACATCAAGCTTCTGCCACACATCCTGCGCCCTTTCCGCACCTTTAACTGTCATGAATATTCTAATGAACCCCGGTTGACTGCGAGGCTCGACTAAATGCTGTGCGATACAAGCTTTCTTAGTTCATTTTTGACGCATGCACATAACAGTAAGAAATTTAAACGTATGGAAATCGGTACAGGGTCTTTCAGCAGTAGCAAATGCAGTTGTGTTTCGCAACTGCTCGCGGGTATTGAACGACGCTATACTTACGTCGAGATTGGGCGTACATATCGAGGACGTGTTCACCAGAACAAGTGTCGACGTGGAAGCCGTTAAGTACGCGTCTTACTTTACAGCCCACATACAAATATTGCGCGCAGTCACGCAAGAATCCGGAATAAGGGGCACGTCGCAATCTGTAATAAAGAGGCCTGCGCATAGGTACCATTTTTTGGGTGGCAATAAGTCGTTCTCCAAAACTGAAAAAATAAAAAAGCTTCGCTTACGAGGACATACATCCGGGATCTGTTCTGCCTGATTTTATTTTACCTTGATGTCGCGCAGAATCTCTGGCAGCAAAAAATAGCGTAGCGCCATCTGAGACAAGGGAGGGGAATTCATACAAGCAGGAGGAGTGGGTCTGTTACGCTCTGGAAGCCTGGAGTGTCGCCTCAGCACTGTGACACGCCAGTGACATTAACAGAGCGTTTTGCCGACAACCTGTTAATGCGACTAGAAGCACTTGAAAACCTTATATGCGCTTGTCACAGTGTACAGGGAGAGCTAAGCATTTACCGAGTATATATTTGGCAGAAACAGGATGAAAGTTAGGAGTAACGTACAGGCAAACTTTAAAGCGCGTTGATTATTAACGCGCTAAATTAAACTTGCTAAACCCTAGTTTTCTGCCTGTTCACAGTCATTAAATGAAACGCTTACAATGTTTCTCCGCTTCCCTGCTCCTCCGGGTCCAAGCTGAGCAGCAATGTACAGAGGAGCAGCTCTGGACCATCCGGATGGCCGAAGACGCCGCCAGAAAGCAAGGACTGGCCACCGTCTGAGGAAGGGGGGGATTGGGGGTTAGTCTCCCGACCCCCGCCACCCCTTAACCCCACCAAGGACATAATAAAGTTTTTTCTCTCTCTCAGCTTCCCTGGGAGAAACAAAAGCGGAAGCACTCTTATATTTGAAGGCAACCAGGCCTATATTACACGCGGTGTGAGACGAAAGTTCGAAGTGTTCGGGGTAAAAATGAGATTTCAAATTATTAGCTGAATTATTGTGTTATTCTTAGTTTGTCAGTTATGCGCGGCCCGTATATGGTACTCTAGGTGAACTGAACAAGGCAACCAATCTATATTTCATTAAAATAGAAGAAATGTTGTGGTTCATGCAAAATATAAGCTCAAACTATGTAGGTTAATTACAGCGCTTGTAGAAAAATTACTTTTGCCAGCGTACCAGAGCATGAAAAGCGTACTTTATGAGGGGCATACGATGTTTACCCCATGTCCTGAAGGAACTCATCGCGCCACAAAGTTGACATCTCGAGGGAACAAGTAGCAACTAGTGATGGATGCCCGGGCAAAGTTCCAAGAGCGCTCGAATCAAATTCAGTGCAGTATATCCTGAGCAAAGTGGATTAGTTGTGCGTTCCCGTGCGTGTAGACGAGAGCTTCCCAGCTAAAGCTTCGTCTATGTGTGTACATGCGGATGAATTGCAACGTTATACAAACACTATAAGCACCTATACCCGGTATGATGAGATAAGAAGACCTTACACTCAGTTTAATTCGCATGAATTGGTATACTTTCCATGAGCCTTAGTTGGGAAATGTTATAAAGTGAGCAGTTCATTTGCAGGCAGTTGAAATTCGTAGTGTAACTGCTCGAAACAAACAGCTTCGATACAAGGGCGCAGAAGCGTCCGCGCACGCGAAATTGAGTACATCTGCTGCAGGCACTTCTTAATTGATGAAGAAATTGTAGTAACAACTTTATTTTGGTGAGTTCGTTCATCTTGATGAACCTTGTTCATGCACCTCGTCCCTTCACGTTGCTTCAAAGTATATTAAAAAAATTGTATAAATTGTAGATGCAGAAATTGGCGCCATATTTAGGACAAATATGAGAAAGGGAATGCGGGTTGAGCCTGTAACATACTGAGGCTCATCAGCGTAGCTCTGATAAACCAGCGCAGAAACGAATTTATTTTCTATTCGTGCATACAGAGCAACTACACTGTAAAAGTCGCTGAGGCCCGCTTTGACGACGTGCAGAAATTGTCGTGCTCCCCGTAAACTGGATAAGTAGGTAAGCCACGACGTAAACCTTGAAGTTAAGAGATTTTTCTTAATAGATAGAAATGAAGTTAAGAACATTGTTCCGCATTCTGCCGAGCTCGTGCTTTCTTTGTTTCTTTCTTTATTTTTTCTTTCTTGTTTTTGCCACATTCTGTACTTAATGCGCCACGAGCGAAGACAAAAACGCAGAACTTCTCTTTGCAGTGTATAATAATCTAATTTCGCTTTAAGCGCTTGGCCAGTGGAAGCAGAAATCTTGTTTCTCTAGTAGCGCCCTTGGTTCTTCAAGTTAAGCTGATGTATTCCAGATGCAGAGCATAAACCCTTTTGGCGCCATTCAGAAGTCGCAGCTGCCCTCGAAAAGTCCATCGCTCGTGGGAGATGCCTTTC
This sequence comes from Dermacentor andersoni, assembly GCF_023375885.2. Lineage (NCBI taxonomy): Eukaryota > Metazoa > Arthropoda > Arachnida > Ixodida > Ixodidae > Dermacentor > Dermacentor andersoni. Next base: position 30,819,159 of record NC_092815.1, read on the forward strand.
AATATTTTATCATTTGGTTTAACACCACTGGTGGCTAGCATACGTTTGCACGAAGCGTTGTTTCACGCGTACGGAGTTGAGCATCCTCGCCCTGACTACCAGTTTTTTCTTTCTTCGTTAGAAAAGTAATAGCATTTTCGGCAGCGCGAAAATTTAAAGGAAAGTTCTGGCTCAATACAAACCAGTATGTTTTCCCACCACCGTACATTTTCAGCAGTGCCTGTGTTTAATGGTCCAGCTAGAGGGTATCAAAGAAGGCGAAAAATGAGTGGCAAGGGGCGCCGATTCTTTGGGCGCTCGACACAAAGCTGGGTTGTGAATTTCGCTGCCAATTGCCCTCGCTAATTTGACGACCCAGTCACAAGCGTGACCTCCATCTCCAACCTTTGCAAGCCTCCTCCTCAACGCCTTTTGTGACATGGTGGCGTTTTACTGCCAGGCGTAACCGTTTCGTTCACTGCGCACTGCTCGCGGCACGCGTACATTCGCGGAAATCCACTTTCCTCCGTGGAGATTGCGCTATTAGTATTTTCTTTCCTTCCCCTTTGCTGTGGTGATATACGCTGTTGCTTTCTCGCCTTTTCGAGGCGGCGTCTATGTCTGTAAGGTGCCAAGTGAGTACGCCTTCGCGCGCCAAAGCGGGAAGTGGGTTGTCGTGGGCCCGAACTGGCCCGCAATGTAACGCTGGTGCTAAAAGTGTTCGGATCGTCGCTTTTGCCTGCATCTACCCCGACAATGTCCAAGAGCGCGTGTCTGAGCTGGGCATGTGTGTAGTGGCCGGGTGTGCGCTCTGTCACCTGCGACAGTCTGTGCTGTGCTAATCGCCGAATGCCAACATCTCGTGTCCACGAAGTGATTGGTCATCGAAGGATTGTCTTCCTATCGAGCGTCTTCTTGCTGTAGTCTACTATGAATCGCAATCGCAGTGGAAATGAATTTCATCCTAATGGAAGATGTTGCCTCACTGGTGGTATACCATGCTGTACTCAACACTGAAGACTGTGCTTCGTGCTGCTGGCGTTCAAGAAGGACTGTGTTTAGTTTACTTGGTGAATTTTGTAATAGTTGGTCCTTGACGAGCGGGCTTAAATTTGAGCCGACATATTCAGCACCGAACGAAGGTTCCCTGGTGATGAATGTGTGGATTGCAGATAACATCGAAGTTGCGTAGGCTTCGTAATTCTCGCATTTAAGAGCCTTTCTCACGTCGAAGACTTTGCCTTCTGTGTGCATATTTATAAGCAATAAGACTCTAGGAATAGTTCAAATCGCATATATTTAGTGGAAAAAGGCGAAAATTAATGTTAAAAAGTGGCCACACCTTGCGCCGCAACCCTATTACTAAATTTGAAAATACATATTCCGTATAATTCCGGCTTCATTAATAGCACTTAAAATAACTTTGTGATATCAGCTAACGAGTGCTTTTAGGCAAGACAACTATTTACGCCGTAAAATTATTTGAATACTGTTTTGTATGCACACTATTTGTTACTGTGAACTGTTCCCAGACCCTGAAAGGGCCAGAAAGCAACTCTGTTAGGATGTGAAGTGGACGAATGCATACTTAACGGTCCCACCATCGCAATACCGAATCATATGCGAGTTTACTACTCCGCGAAGGCATTTGAACATTCTTCGAAAGCCCCCTTTCTAGGTTGCTGCAAGTTTACCGCACAGTTTTGTTCTCTAGGAGCGAGCAAATACCCTCAAAATGCCAAGTTTGAACCGAAGCTGCGACTTGATGTTGGAAACAATCTGGGAAGACGAACTGGAAGATGTTACTTTTCCCTCAGGATCAGAGAGTACTGACGATTATGAAGATGACTTTATGCTGTGCATCAGAAGTTCGGCGCATGATGGTACATCACTCGACTTCAGTTTCACGTTGCCTCGTACGTCACACGGTGAGTCTCTTCAGCCACTTCTGCCAGTTGTTAATTCATAGCAACACTTTTATTGTGAAAAATTCCGAGATTCCACCACATACCGAAGAGGTGTCATAGGCCTGTTATCTGCCTCCTATAGATGCCAATGTAATGGACATATATAATAAACATGGGCCTCTGTGAGAGATATCCTGGTAAGGAGATATCTCAATAAAACACATACACAGAATACTTCGTCGGTAGTCGACGAGTTAACTGCAACGAAAATCTTTGCTCGCGAAGGTTTAAATAAGCAGGTTGCTGTGTTCATGTATGCAGTGCTGCCTGTCGTGTTCTGCATTGTACCCTCAGTTTCAACTGTGTTGTGTGCTCGGGGTTTCTCATCTATGTTAACACCCAGTTGTCTTTTACCAAAAGGTAATGACCGTAAAGTATATCCAATAGTTGCATATAGGCGTGACAGCTCGTTCGGTTCTGATTGAAATCTGTTCATGTCATACTAATCTTTCCGATATCGTTGCTTTATTGTTGCCGCATAACATACAGAAATGAAGCAGCCGAGAAATATTCAACCTCGCCCCTTTCACGGAAACATAATATTTGCAGAAGTGAACAGAAACACAAGTGGTTAAAATTAGGCGAGGGCTAAAGGCACGTCCGACGTCTCCCTCCAACTTTCTTTGCAGGTACATTAGACGCTACCGGCAGTGCTCTTAGGAAGTGCGCCCAACGCGTCTCGCTGGTTTATTCATGCTTGACGTTAGCATACGTCATGCATAAGCGCGTTTAACAGCTAAATACACGCTTCCTTCGGGTCAGCGCCTGTCCTGCGTTTGTTGTGGGACAACATGCCTCTTCCGGCGCAGTGTGCGCAAATCTTCGTGCTCCTCATTGCTGTAACTGCTGAAGCTGCTGAAGGCCAGACTGCAATACTCCAGGAATGGCAGGCCGATGTCAACAAGCTACATGATCAAGTTGACCGTCTTGAGTCGGAAACCTGCGCACTACGCCATTTGCTAGATGACGCGGAGGACTGTTCTTGACGTGGCAATCTCGTTTTTATAGAATAGTAGACGTTGAAAGGGAAGCATATTCCGATTCTGAAACGAAAGCTGTGGGTGTAATTACCGATAAACTGAATCTCAGCTTAAACGGTGATAGCATAATATGCGCTCATAGGATCGGACGGTTTATCCAAGGGAAATCACGGCCAGTCATTGTCAAATTTGCAACATATAAGCACAAAGAATTGGTGCTTGCTAAGTGTTTCTTGCTAAAAAACTGTGATTTTGCTCTTAGTGAGGACTTCTGTCCCACCAAGCGCAAAAAAAAAAAAAGCTGAGAGAGTATGGTAAATGCCTGGTGAACCCCATAAACGTGGGTACAAAAAACTACATGTTGGGTGCAAATCCTATGGTCATAATGACGTGGCTGTCACTGTTTTCCAGATCGGCCCCTCGAATACCCCACCGAATTCACCTCGCGCACTTCGCTCCGGCCGCCTTCTACTACCGAGAGACCGATAGGGATACGCGAGGGGAAACGTCGCTTCTCGTCCAAAATCGGGATTTTCTATTTTATATACTAATAGTTGGAGTATTTTACGCAATAAAGATGAATTAAGCACCCTAATTAACGATCTGGAAGCCGATCTAATTTATCTAACTGAAACATCACTTAGTAGCAAAACACTAAACTCCGAATTGTTTCACTGTGATAAAAAGTATGCCGTCTACCGTAGTGACCCCAGTGATAGAAAAAGGGGGGGGGGGGGGGGCGAGGGATGTTTCATTCGCAATCGACGAATGCTTTCATTGCTACTGCACACCAATCATTTCGAATATTGAATCGGTGTGGTGTTGCCTCAATGAAATTTCAAGAAAGTAATTTTTGGTGCCTGCTATCGCTCTCCTTGTAGCGATACGTCTTTCCGCGATTGCTTGCATGACTGCTTAAGTCAAATCATGCTTCGCTATCCCAATGCGCAAATTACACTTATGGGCGATTTCAATTACCCTAACATTGTTTGGTCGCACACGTGCCCTTCTTCTAACCCACCGACTGCCGAAGCCTACCAATTTATCGCCACCTGAATAGATTTTGGTTTAGCACAAATCGTTACTTCACCCACACGTGTTACTCCGACTTCTTCTTTTCTTCTAGATCTAGTACTAACATCAGCAGAAGATACCACGTCATCCGTAATAGATATGCTTGGCCTGAGCGATCACGATCTCTTGCATTTAACGTTCAATTTGTCACATGCACCATCATCAAAACGCTCCAAGAACATCAGAGGCTGTAACAAAGCTAAATTTCCAGCCAGTAATAACGAACGTGGCTCGTTTTTAGGCGTTTTCTTACCAAGTTATCTCGAGCACTCAGTGGAAACAAACTGGTGTATGTTCCGAAATAAAGTGTCTGATCAGGTCAATCGTCATATCCCTCTTGGGTGCGTGTACTTCAATAACCAAGCTCTATAGTATAACAAATATTTAAACCGACTTTCTAACAAGAAGAAAATACTTTTCGGAACTGCAAAGCATTCACTAAAACCAGCCCACTGGACTGCACGCAAGACAGCTGCTTCACCATATGTACGTGCAATAAAGTCTACTAAATCCTCTTTCTTTAACGTAACCCTGCCGAACATCCTCAAGACTAATCCAAAACGTTTCTTGAGTATAATTAAACCCGGCAACACCAACAAAGTTTCATTACTTGCACCCACCGGCGACCCTGTTCCCGACCATCTTTGTGCTATTGTACTAAATGATGCTTTTGTCGCGTCGTTTTCTTCATCCAAAGACACCCAACGTCCCGAGCTTCAATTGTGTAATCATTTTGCTATGGATCCCATCGCACCCGACTCGCATGGTATCGTACCAATTATCCACAATTTGAAGCTAACATCTTCTAGCGGAATTGATGGCATTGATAGCAAATTTTTACGGAATACCAAATAATATAGTTCTATCATCCTCAAATGCATTTTTTCACAATCGTATCAGGGTGGCGTACTACCTACACTGGTGGACTGCAGGGGTCATACCAGTGCATAAAGCCGGAGATAAACACAATCCATCTACCTCATCATCATCATCAACTTCTTGTTCATCATCATCATCATCGTCGTCGTCGACGTCATCAGACTATTTTATGTCCACTGCAGGACGAAGGCCTCTCCCCGCGATCTCCAATTACCCCGGTCCTGTGCCAGCCGATTCAAACTAGCACCCGCAAATTTCCTAATTTCGTCGCGCCACCTAGTCTTCTGTCGTCCTCTACTGCGCTTCCCTTCTCTTGGTACCCATTCTGTAAATAAGCGTAGAATTGTTCAGTTCTTTAATGTATCCCTTTTTGTGTATTAGTATAATGTTTGCATTCTTCCAGTTTTCTGAGACCCTTGCAGTTGATAGACATTTCGTATAGAGAGCCGCCAGTTATCCAAGCATTATGTCTCCTCCATCTTTGATTAAATCGACTGTTATTCCATCTTCTCCTGCCGCTTTTTCCCATTTCATGTCTAGCAAGGCCCTTCTGACCTCATCGCTAGTTATAGGAGGTGTTTCTGTATCCTGTTCATTATCGTTTCGAATGGAGTTCTCCGGAGTCCTCTGGGTGCTGTACAGGTCAGTATAGAATTCTTCCGCTTCATTTATTATACCTTCAAGATTGCTGATGAAATTACCCTGCTTATCTTTCAGTGCATACATCTTGCCTATCGACCCATATCTCTCACATCAATACCATGCAAAATAATGGAACATACAATATTTACTCATCTTGTTAATTTTCTAGAAGATTACAGTTTCTTCTCTTTAAATCAGCATGGCTTCCAAAAGTTTTTCTCTAGTGATATTCAAACATTTTCCTTCACTAATGACTTGCACCTCTATTTGGACAGTGCTTTTTCAATTGAATACATATTTCTTGACTTTGCTAAAGCGTTCGATAAAGTTAATCGCTCACTGCTTTTATCTAAAGTGAGTGTTCTAAAAATCGACCCTGCAGTTCTTAATTGGATTCATGCATTTCTATCTTCTCGTGTTCAATTCGTTAGCACTAATAGATTAATGAATTTTGCCTCGCTGTATACCCCTACTCGAACATTGCGTCCAAGAGATAACTTAATTTTGCCCAGAGTGCAGACTAGATATGGGGAACGCGTTCATGCTATGTTCCAAGTGCTCTGAATGATCTCCCAATTAGTGTGTTCTCTTTAGACGGTCGGAAAGATGTAAAGTCTGTTATCTTTGATTTGTATGCTTGATTTTTTCCCCCTTTTCTTCCTGCTTAGTCCAGTTATTTTTGTGATGTAAACCGACAGTGGTGTATGCTCTGACTTGTCCCTTTCTGCCGGGCGCTGCCCCACAAGCCATCTGTTGGCTTGGGCAGGCCCATATTTGTACCTTGTAAATGCACAAATAAATTATTTATTTATTATTATTATAATGGCGCTAATTCCTCTACTGCACCAGTTAGATCTGGGGCTCCTCGAGGATCTGTACTTGGCCTGCATCATTTATATAAATGATTTACCTAGTGCTATTATCTCCAGAATTCGTTTATTTGCTGATGACTGTGCGATTTACCGTAAAATAACTAACAATTCTGATATTCACTTGCTCCAGGTCGATCTCAATGGCGTACTTGATTGGGGTCATATTTAGAAAATGGGACTAAACATTAAAAAGTGTAAGTCTGTGAGGGTTTCTCCTTCGAATACAACTTGACCAACTTATTATCTTCACAGTCATCCCCTTGAAAGCGTAACATCCTACCGGTATCTCGGCGTTCCTGTAACTAACACTCTGTCCTGGAAATTACATACAGAACATATAGCATCAAAAGCAAACAAAACCCTGGGAATTACCTCCGAAGAAACTTTTTTCTTGCTCCATCATCACCAAAAACATTATTATGCACCACCTATGTGCGACCACAAATGGAATATGCTTCATCTGTATGGGACTCTGGACAGGTCACACCAGCAGTCATGCTAGAAACTGTGCAGAATCGTGCAGCTCGTTTTATTTTGGCTAACAGTCATCGTTCGGCTAGCGTGACCCAAATGAAAGCGTCTTTAAATCTCACCCCACTAGCTACCCGCCCAAAGCACACCCGCATATGGCTGTTCCGTAAGATTTTCTACCATAGCTCTGATCTTCGCTCCCGATGGCTTCAACCAGCACCCTTCCTTTCTCACCGCCGAAATCACCTAAAAGTCTCAGTGTCTCATTGCAACACCGTAATGTGTGCACAATCGTAATTTTCCAAGAACTTGTAAAGAATGGTATTCCCTACCCGCATCATTGACAAGCATGACAGATTCTATTCAATTTAAAAATGTTCTTACAAAGCTGATTACCTAATTACCGCTTTATTGTTTTGTCCATTAACTGATTTTAGTATCCTGTTTTGGTTCTCTGCCTAATATTATTGTTCATCAAATATCTTATAAAGTTGTAAGACAATTGTAAGGATTCTAAATCCTTCTTCCCCTACTGTTCTATATTCTTGCATGAAACGTGCTTTGTGGTCTTTTCATCGTTGGGAATCGACCTTCCCCTCTGAAATGTACTCTTTACTCTGAGTGTAAAATAAATAAATAAATAAATAAATAAATAAATAAATAAATAAATAAATAAATAAATAAATAAATAAATAAATAAATAAACTGCCGCATCTGCTTCCTTAGCCTCGATATGTTCTTTTGAAGCAAGCAAGATTCATTACATTCAGTGTCCCTCGACGCGATACAATGACAGCGTGTGTTGATGGAAAATAGAGCAACGCTGCAATTACGCTTCACTATCGATCCACTAAGTGATTGACGGAAATGCGTTCGTGTTGCAGCATTGGACAATTACGAAGATGCGGAAGTCTAAATTACAATACACAAGTTAGCGCAATCGTTAACTACATTTTCATTACATTAACATTTTTAACATTAACATTTAACATTACCATTTTTCCGCATATTTATTTAATCACATGGAGATTTCTCTAAATACACCATTAGGCAGAATACTAATAAAAACTTAGAAATTAGTTGCGTGAGTTAGGGCGTCGTGTAAGACGACGCCCTAACTCACGTGACAGTGAAATATACAAACTTCTGCATTAAATCCTGCTTTATCTAAATGTAGTAGTAAATGCTGTGCAGATGGGGTTCTGTGCAATTGTGATCGAGAATACACGTACAGTAGTTCTATTCGATGGTAATCAGTGCCAACATAGTTAAGTGCTCGCTTTTCTGACGAAATGGGCAGTGGCTACTTGTCTTCAACACGGTATAGAATAAAGCTTAGAGTACGCACGGAAAACGAGCAAGAATTAGTTTTTAGAAACGCCGAAATCAACAAGATCATGCGGCTGAAAGCTGAACTGTTTGCAGTCAGGGGTTAACTATACAAGTGCAGAAACTATTGCAAGTTGGCTGTTTGTTAGTCTCGTGGTAAAATCACTGATTGCTACGCCGCGTATCTTAGTTGGATGACAAATCAGAAACCCTTTTCTTCTACTGTTTTTTTTTCTCTCTCTGCGGAAATTTGCCCGACATGGTGAAAGCCTCTATCGCCACTCACACCTGCGAACGCAAGACGGCAGGAAGCGGCGCACCATCACTGCTGCCGGACTACCACATGCATCGTAGCGTTGGGTCACGCGTTTCAGCGAGTTTCTTGTACCTGCTTTAAATGTGCTACAAATCTCGCGCAAAAACAGCGGAATAAACGTATTGCGGAAGGAGGACAGTAAGCGTACTTATACGTGTGACCCGAGATGTGGCTGTCTAACGACCGTAAAGACGCATTGCTTTGCTGTCATTTGCCAATAGCAGGTACTGGTGGCGAAAACATTTTCGCATTTGATAATGGCTGCCAAAAAATAGAGACAGAAAGAAAAAAAAAACGAATCATTTAGGAGGAATCAAACCCTCGGCTGCGGTATGACGGGCGGAGATGTTCCCTCAACGCCACCGTTCACATTTTTTTTTCGCATGAATAATGTCAAGCGAAAGCTATTTACATTATTTTTAGACACACACATGAAGTAGAAACGCACGCATGCTACGTAGTCCAATGAAAGTTCATAAAGCGGACAAACAAAGGCAAACGTCCAGGTGCGACCTCCATTCATGAACACAGTGGGAGGTTTCAACCATATACGCATTTTAGCAGCCTCTTCTCGGAAGAAACCTTGTCGAGCGAGGTGGCTCAGCATGTCTGTCGATCGTGCGGCTTATTCATAATGAATCAGCCCTAATAACATAAACAAATCAAACAGTGTATTACTGATTATGTTTTTGAAAGGAAGGAACCGGATAACGTAAGACGCGAGAGGATGTTCTTTCACCGTTGAATCTTTCCAATTAGCTTTTCCAGTAATGATATTAAATAGTGGTTCGAAACTTTTGTACCCTTTGCACATTATTTACTTTCTCTTGCTTTTGACGTTTCGAAGGCTGATTCCGGTGCGCTTTATGTACATTGTGCTCTAACTTCTTGTCCTGCAATGCATTTAACGCATAGAGCCGCTTCTAAACGTGCCTCTTTTTTTTCGTTCGTTTCTTTTTTTCGCTGGAGCGGCGAAGGTGCTCTGCCACTCTAGCACTGATTTTCATCCATGTACTCTACAGTACATGCTCCTCCCTCGTGCTTGTGCAGGTTCCTAGCTAAAACATGGGATGGCGGGAAGGCATGCGTGTATGATAAACAGCTCTGTACATATTTTAACAATTCTGTTTTGAACGTAGTGCAGAGCATCACAGAATGCAGTTGCGATAAAGCATATTCATTATGAATCCGCCATTCCGTCATATCCTTAAGGCAATAAACTGCATTCTTCATGCGTACATCTGACATAGCTTTAGGCACTTTATTAAGATTATCCTCGACCCGCCGTGATTGCTCAGTGGCTATGGTGTTGGGCTGCTGAGCACGAGGTCGCGGGATCGAATCCCGGCCCCGGCGGCCGCATTTCGATGGGGGCTAAATGCGAAAACACCCGTGTACTTAGATTTAGGTGCATGTTATAGAACCCCAGGTGGTCGAAATTTCCGGAGTCCTCCACTACGGCGTGCCTCATAATCAGAAAGTGGTTTTGGCACGTAAAACCCCATAATTTTTAAAATTATCCTCGAACCTCTATTGCAGCACCTCTCTTTACCTCGTCCTAGCTTTGAGACGCAAAAGTTGATCAATTTCTAATAATCTTTATTCAGATACAGACACACCTGTGCTCGTATTGCTGTGACTTAGCTTTTAGATTACTTATGTTACAAAACATACCGAAGGGCCCTGAAGTACATTCCATCGAGGCTGCAGCTTCCTTGATGTGTCATGGCCCTTGAATTTCACATTGCATCGCACGTTACTTGCACGGGTGCGAGTGATGTGCTTCCATAACAAACCAGATCTCACAACCATATTAATCACAATCTATTGCTCGCGCATATTTCGTGTTGCCAAAACGCAACAAGACCCTGCATGAAGGTTAGGCTAGCACAAACCTTGACAAGCATGTAAGTAGAAAGGCAGAAAGTTAATAACGCTACGTAGCATTTAAAAATGTACGACGTTCCGTTTTCAAACCAATGTTGCTGGGGAAAGTGTTGTAAGGTTAAAAAAAGAAATAGAAATGAAAAAACATGTTCAGCCCACATGTTCGGATTTATAGTAAACTAATGGCATGCCACTAAATAAAATCGATGCGTACAACTCAGTTTATTTTTATTTAACGCAACGTGTAACTTCATTCAATGGTTATGCGTCGCACAGTTCACTCCTTTAACGTCGTGCAGTGTTCATGTTCATGCACTGGACCATTCCTAAGCTATGCCAAAATGCAAATATTTCGAGTGGATGTGCACATTGTGAGACGTTAGCTCAGCGTTTTCACGAGGACCGAGGTGGTGTTTGATTCTGGTTATCGGAAACAACGGTGAGGAGAGGTGTGTATTGACACGTGTACTTTATCTTTCTCGGCTAACGACTTTTCACCGTCTAACAAATGTTATCGCTCAGTGAAGGACGCGCCCGCATGTATCGGAAGTTTCTCAAATGTCATTGATGGTTTCTATTCGCTGTCTATCGCCACTGACCCTATTGTAATGTGATTGTCTGCGCGAGGCGAATTGGGTAGTGCTTTCTGGAAGACAGACGGGCACCAGCGAATACTCTGAAACGTTCGATGACACGTATATAAATGCCGACACGCTTGACCCGCTGATCAGATTTTCGACGATCGCCGACTCCAGTCGCCGCTATCGTTGTGCTTTGAGTGTAGCCTGTTCTTCTAGGCACAGGTTCACCCAATGAAGAGTGATTTTCGCCAGTCACAGTTTTGCTACTGTACAGGACCGCCACTACCACAGGACTGTATATATACACAGACAGAAGAATGACAAACATCTACCCTATGTGTCAGAATAGATATGTACGTAAGCGCATGTAAGGCTTCCATAGATATACTGTGTCCCAGTGGCCCATACGCAGGGCACATACCCAGTGACCCTATAATGGGAGAAAGCCTAATTATAACAAATTTCAAAGAAGCTGTTGAATACAATGTGCTGATCCATGAAGTGGTCTGCATGAAATTGAGATGCCTAACAGGCCACAGTATGTGTACATGTTTTATGTAGTGTGTTATGGTTTGATTGTGCACAATACTTGGGCCCTCACTATAGCACGACTTTGAATATGAAAAAGCAGTTCTTATGTAGGACGGTTTTATCCACAAACGTGTACTGCGATGTACACACCGACCAACCGACCGAACGACGAACCGACGCACCGACGGACGCCAAAGCATGGCGGGCTATATATATATATATATAGGCAATGAAAGCTTCGCTGTGATACCGACACAATTCTTCCGTGCCAGCCCAAAGTGAAAGGGTGACTCAGATTTCTGCCACATTTGTCTGAACAGTTGTCACTTATATCGACAAGTGACTCGTTTGGTGACACAGCGTTGTACGCTTTAAGGTTGGAGAAAATATTGGAAGCACAAAGAGAAGGAAGTAGACGTGTGATAAAGTGAAGCATGACAATGAAAGAAAGGAGAGAAATTGAACGGCTGATGACATTTCGCTCAGTGATGCGATGACAGTGTAGTTTGCATGTAAGAGTCAACCAACTATTTTCGTTTTCTGAGCGCTATTGCAGTTAAAATCTTCCTCGCGTGTCAACGTGTGGGCCATTTGTGAGGCGCGCACCATTAACGATTCTGTCAGGAAGTTGTTGAGAGACGTAGCCAAAAAAGAAAATAAAAAAAACCTCATCGGCATGCGGCCATAGGGCCAAAGAACCAACATTTGTCGGTTCATACTCAGTTTCATACCTTTCAACATAAATACGGCATCGCAAATAGCTCTAAAGAGTCTGGAAGTGTGCGCGGAATATACGAGTATTATTAACACTTTTTTTCACTCTTTAAAGCGCAGGGGTCCATTCAACGTGCCTCCTCGGGTAGGTATTTTGTACTTGAAAACACAATTAATACGTGCCTCCATTAGGTGCATAACTTATAATTCTTCAAGTCACTAAAGCCTTTCTCAAAAAAATTCCAATATGCCCATTCGATCTGGATGTATATTTTTTATCGTATACACCCTTTACCTTGTCCTGATAGTTACTATTTATGAATTTATCGGAAGTACAAATCATAGCGATGTTCATGAATGACTCAATACTGGCAACCACATTAGCTAAAATTGGCTACGATGAGACGCTCGAGCCAATTTTGCTTAGCAGGAGATGACACATCATTAAAATGTATTGTGATTGTCATACAACCGCATTCTTCCATTCATCTTCGTTTTCTGCACTGTTTAGCCGCATAGATGTGAAGCTAAAGCCAAAATCCGCAAAAGCCAACTCAGTGAGGTCCCTTCTGTTCAAATTATTTAACTTTCTCACTCAAATTATCGTTATTTTCTTGCCTTGAAACTTTACAAGCTCAAACGCGCGCGTGCTCAAGAAACTCCTTCGTTGGCGTTCATGTAATATCTCCTCGTTTTCCGTGCTTATCCACCTTTCGCTCTTTCTGTTCATTCTCTCTTACTTCAGCTTGTAGTAGCAACAGAAATGCCTTTCGGATGGATCGCTGCTCTCTAGATATTATTAAAATGTTTCTCTCTCGCTCTTTCCAACTTTCATTCTTAACACTTCGATAAGAAGCGTACATACCTATCTGCAGATTGTGTCTTTTTTAACAAATGCCCTTATTCTGATTATTTTCACATCCTTTCTACCGTTGTTAGCTTCAAGAGCCATCGCGCTGAGTGACAAACCTTTCTCGTGTCAAAGTAGCCCTCTATCGAATCAGTTTATCTCAAATAATTTGATTCAAGTTTGCCAAGCTTGTTTCAAGCCCCGGCCTGTGCTGCACTGTCTTGGCCTGCCCTACCAAAACATTGAAAAGTATTAGTTTGTGCACCTTAGAAGACTTCTCATCACATTTATAGAGCGCGCGTACTCGGATAAAGTGCACCCGCTTGCACCTACATGAATTTTCTCCTTCGGAAGAAGGAAGAAAAAGAAAAGGTTTGCGTGAACAGCCACTTACAATAATGGCCCTTTTCTTCGTTGTTGCATTCTATGAGATTGTTAGCGCACCCTTTGAATATACTTGAGAGCACCCGCATTTGCTGAGTCTCGCGTTGTCGCTGAGAGTCAATAATGCAATCACTCCGCCGATTTTTCAAGGTCTAATGCCCCGAGCTTAGGGACTGAAGCTTTCATCCTTGCTTTCTGCAATGTCGCAACAGCGGCGCTCACAGATTTGATGTGCAGAAAAACAGACAGACGAGCATAATCAGACAAATTTTTTAAGGCACAGAAGAAGGCGCGGTACAAAAGGAAGGTCGAACAAATGACAGGCACTGACCTTTTTGTGCCGTGTCTTTCTTGGGCCTTTAAAAAAAGTTACCAGCTATGCACCAACTAGGCCCACAGAAAGTTCTGAGTATAACGAGCAGCGCTCCACCAACTCATTCGGCGCACGATCAGTCACGCGATGAGCGGTTGAGCTTTAGCGGGACGGACAATAACAGACACGCAGCCGTAACCGAGGCGCCTCGAGCTTTTCCGTCACCACTTGCTTGTTGAAGAATAGCGTTCTGATGAAGGGATGCTCCGTCATCCTACCGCACGAAAGATATCGTTCTGCTTGAATGGCGAGCGGCGCTGTGCGCGATAGCTTTCTTCTTTATCGTGTTCGTGTGCGCCGAAAACTACGCGTCGTAACGGCTAACAAAATCATGCGGAAAGCGGTGGCATGCTTTTGCACGCGTCATTACGTCTTCTTCGCGGCATGTACACATTGTGGAGTTGACAAATGGTTGCAAGCTGCAGCGGTGTTAGTGCAAGTGGCCGTCGACGCAATGCCCTCTGAACGGCTGCAATTACGCGCGATCAACCCCGCAAAAGAGTTGCAGAAGCTGGGGCGCGCTTTCCTTTGTACTCACCCGCAACAGCCCATAGGGGAGATGGAGTGGTAGAAAAGGGAAACAACGCGTAAAGCCAACGCCGTGACAAAACGGGTGAATAACAGCCGTGCCACTCTTCATTCGTTGCAGCTTGAGTATATAGGAGAATCGCAGGAGAAGGGAAAGGCGCCGTCTGATAGCATGCTCCGTTTGGTGTCTCTTTTCAACAAAAGAAATGCTACTTGGCAGCAGTTGAGGAAAAACGAAAGATGTCGTCAATGGATGCAAACAGCACAAAAATGTTCCCATACATCGATACCCACAATGCGTGCGATCATTATATTTTTTCCAATGCAGTTGTCGCCCGTCATCTACACACCTCGAACCTCTAACTTTTCTTAATATCTGGACCTTGGCCCAAGCTGTTGCGTTGGCTTGCCGTCTTCTAGAAATAGTTTCCTACATTCAGTAACAGTATGATTTACACTTGACCGTGTATGTTGAAGAAATACTTTATAAGCTTCGTTGGGGCGCCCACACTCTAAGAACAGTTTACACCCTTTGGCTTGCCCCTTCTGCCACACAAAAATAATCGTCATCTGCCTTGATGCGTTTCCTTTCTTTATCGCTGCGAGCCCGGAACTTTCCAGTAACGAACGGCACGCGCCTTATCAGCATAGAACAGTTTACACCCTTTGGAGTGCCCCTTCTGATAACGCGCGTGCCGTTCGTCACTGGAAAGTTCCGGGCTTGCAGCGATAAAGAAAGGAAACGCATCAAGGCAGATGACGATTATATTTGTGTGGCAGAAGGGGCAAGCCAAAGGGTGTAAACTGTTCTTAGAGTGCAGCTTGCGCAGAGTCTACACTCTAAGAACAGTTTACACCCTTTGGCGTGCCCCTTCTGCCACACAACGATAATCGTCATCTGCCTTGATGCGTTTCCTTTCTTGAAAACGCCGCGCCCGCTACTTTCCTGTCGGGAATGCTATCATGCTGATAACGCGCATGCCGTTCGTTACAGGAAAGTACCGGGCTCGCAGCGTTAAAGAAAGGAAACGCATCAAGGCAGATGACGATTATCGTTGTGTGGCAGAAGGGGCAGTCCAAAGAGTGTAAACTGTTCTTAGAGTGTATAACTACACTCTAAAACAAAATTACACCCTTTGGGTTGTATCTTGGCACACAAAAATAAACGTCATCTGTCTTGTCCGCATTTCCTTTTCTTTAGCGCTGCGAGCCCGGTACTTCCCAGTAACGAACGGCGCGCGCGTTATCAGCATCACATAGCATTCCCGACAGGAAAGTAGCGGGGCGCAGCGTTTCAAGGAAGGAAACCCAAGCAAGGCAGATTACGGTCATTGTTGTGTGGCAGATATACACTCCAAAGGGTGTACCTTTTGTCTGAGAGTGTATACTCTAAAGAGCGTTTGCACCCTTCGGGGTGTATGTTTCCCCAAAACCATAGTCGTTATCTGAGTGGCTTGAAAACACTGCGCTCGCTACTGTCCTATCAAGAATGCTGTCACGCTGATAGCACACAGGCCGTTCGTGACCTGGAAGTACTGGGCGCACAGCGTTAAAGACAGGAAAGGCACGCAAGACAGATAACGATTATTTTTTTGGCGACAAGATGAGCTCCAAACAACTCAAACGTTTTAGAGCGTATACTTATTAAGTTCATAAACAAATTCTGAAAGTTTCATAAAAATATTTATTAGAGCGCAGCTCTTAGGAGCCTCTTCCTGCGTTGAGCATCGGCGTGCCTCGGAGGCGTAACCGAGCGAACGAGCACAGCGAAAGAAGAAAGAGCGATCGAGGAACGCACCGAGGATCAAAAAAAAAAAAAAGGAACCAGAAATCTCGCCTTCGTCCGTAGCGTTGACCGCAAGCGTTTCCCAGTAAAAATTACAGTTGCATAAGCTGCAGTATGCCGAGAAGCGATAACTGTGTGGCTGGTCTATACAGGATATCACGGCTAACTTTAGCTAAAGCTTAAAGATTTGCAAATATCACGTAGCTTGACAGCACGAAGGTAATGTTGTCTGCCGTCGCTTGGAGATATTCAATCTGTTTCTTTTTTCATCCCGCCTGATTTAATAATTAGCCTAAATTAGTTAATGAACTTCTCAAATATTGTAATTAGATTAAGAGTGCCAATGAGAAAACTTTAGAGCGACGTGAAAAACTGCCGATACAGGTTTCTGAACTAGAAGACAGGTGGTTAATCGAGGGGCCCGATTTTTATTAGTCATATCATAAGAAGCCGACAAACACTGACACCAAGGACAAGATAGGGGAAAATACTGGTGCTTAATAAATGAAATAAAGAAACGATAAATGATGAAAATGAAAGTGGATGAAAAAGCAACTTGCCGCAGGTGGGGAACGATCTCACAACTTGAAATAAAGAAACGATAAATAATGGAAAATAAACAGCATGAAAAAACAACTTGCCACAAGTGGGGAAACGATCCCAAAACCTTTCGAAGGTTGTGGGATCGTTTCTATTTTTTCATCTTTTACCAATTTTTATGCAGTGCGTACGTGGGCAATAACTTTAAAAAATATTGAGCGCCTTTTTTCTTCCTAAAAATTATTTGAGAAACATGGTGTTTCGGAGAAAATACGGGGAAGGCGGCAGGTGGAAATTCAAGACGATGAGCAAAACAATAATAAGGTGAAAGCCGGAGTCAACGTTTCGACATGTGGACTTGTCTTCTTCAAGGCGACATATATGCTTACCTCGGCACGGTATACATAGGTACGGTTCTTCTAAAGGAGAGAGAGGGTGGGCGAGGCAATGAGTGAGGGTGCGTTAGCGGCGAGGGAGTAGAATTGAAAAGGAATGTGTGCTACTCAACGTCGGCGGAGAAATCTGAGGTAGCGTCGTGATTCAACTGGTGGACGTATCAATGCAGGCTCATTTTTTTTTTGTGGATTTGATTCGTGTGGATTCGAAATGTAAATTCGTGCATTAACTAATACTTGGACAAAAAGGGGGCGTGGGGGGGGGGGGGGGGGTTATCTGCTCTGTTGGAGGTCAGTGAACTATCGTCTTTCTGATAGAGAGAATAAGAGTAGCGGCGGAAAATTGTGCTTGCAGAAAAGAAGGTTAATAAACATATAAATAAAGAAACGACAGAAAGAAAGAGAAGAAAATAACTACTGAAGCCAATTAGCAATAAAAATAACTAGGTGATGTTTTCTATAGTTTGAAATTTAGCATAGCGAATAGATTCTAAAGCTGCCTTTGAAACGTTTACGCCTATTGGTTGCGATGTCTTTCGGAGTAATCCCTGTGCTTTCTTCTTACTACTACCTCCTTCATATTGTCACGTTGTAGTGACGGTGACACCACAACGCACAGCGCAAGTCACGAAAACTTTATTTGGCGAACCTGTGCCTAGCAATATAAGTAGCACTCAGCGCAATTGTTGCAGCGAGCACACTCGTCGCTCATCGAAATCTGGTCTGCGGGTCAAGGGTGTCGGCTACATTTAGCCGACTCGTAGAAGGTCCCAGCGTGGTAGCTAGCGCTCGCGTAATTTCTAGAATATACACCGCTTTACTCGTCGCGCACACAGTCTGATTACACAAGTCTCAGTGATGCAGAAAGGCGCGTCTTGCTCTGGCCGATAACTTTGAACACTTGTTAGCCGGTGAACGGCGATCACTTTGAATGCCAAATAAGTACACGGGGCAATATATGCGGACGTCCCAATATTAACGATACCGCGGCATTCATTCGTTCGCAATTTCATTGTGCGCGAATCTGAAAATGTTAACTCGCCAGCGGCGCATTTATTTGATATATCAGCGTAATTTAAGTTATCTTTTAATGTGTGCTCTCTGGGGGCTAGTTGACATGCATTGCGCAGAAATTAGGTCCTAATGAATGTCTGGTTTGTTTCTCTGTGATCGCATACTTGACTGAGTTTCCATATCTGTCAAACTTTGCTTGAAGCATTACGCAGCACTAGTGTTATTTTTAATTGTTGCTCAGAACTGGTGAATTTTGTTTATTGAATTGCAAGGAATACGGAGATGTACATTGCGCAGTTTCTGCACATGTATAGAGACCCAAGCTTTGCACAAGATTGCAACAACGAAAGCTGCAGTGAGAAAACATGTCTGGAGTTTTTCTGTGAGCGAAAAGTGTATTACGTTAGAAAGCTCGCAATTGCGAAACGTTTGCATGATGCAACGAAAGTATATTAAAGAAAGACGTGCAATGATTACTCCAGTACTCACTGTAGCTTTTCCTAAGGCGTCGTCTGCAACTATCTTCTACTAAGATGCACTGATAACGCGCCGCACTTGCTTGCAACGCTCTCAACGAGGCAACCTCATGATGGAACGAACAAAACTGTAAACTGACGGTTTTCTTTTCGTTTTATTGAGGCGAAAATAAGTATAGGAGTGGCCGCTGTTTGTTGGCGACGGCTACGCCTTTCTACTTGCTTAGTAAATACTTATGTAAGAATAAAAATAGGTGAAAAATGTAAATTCGTGCATTAACTAATACTTGGACAAAAAAAAAAAAAAGATCGCAGTTCCGCCCGAAAGGCGAAGCACCGATTGGGATAGCAAATTAGTAGATAGCTGTACGAAGTAAGGATAGTAGTTTCATCAGCCGTGTAAACTTGTAAACATTCGCTTACTAACTGAATTAACAGTGATAGAATATGTAAGCCTGACTCAACGAGGACGTAGAAAGAAATAGACACACAGAGACAGCGCTGTCTTTGTGTGTGTGCTTCCTTCTACGTCATTCTTCAGTCGCGCTTACACATTCTGTTATGGATTCAAACCAACTAGCCCGTCAACGTGTTTTAACTAACTTAACCAGCATGGTCTCACGCGCGTTTAGGTAAACATGAACACATCTGGCTCGATGAGCGCGGAAGCTCGCTGTGAAAATTGTTGAGGGAGGAATCGCGGCAGCAGCAAACGAATTGACGTTCACGCATATCTCGTTTCAGCGCGAACGAAACTTCCAAAGGACAGCGCATACGAAGCTACCGACACTATGCGCGCTCTGCAAACACCGCAGACAGCTTTGAAGATGAGGCCCGCGCGAGCGAGAGCTTAAGCCACGGCCCGTGGCCACGGCGCAGATTGCTTTAAGACACACGAGCGCCGGCAACGCGTCCCTGCGGCGTCCGCCAAAGCGTTTACTATGGCGTCCACGATTTGCGTAGCCAACGCCGTAGTAGACGCCGCCGTTGTCTCCACTCTGTACGGACAAAGCCACCTGTACGGAGCGGCGGGCGAAGACGACACTGAGGCACCGTAGCAGCCGGCGGAGAAGAACGCCCCTCCTTCCTCGCCTCACCTCCCTTCCTCGCGCCCCACAGGAGGTGGCACGCATCCGGGCCGCGTTCCTTGCTCGCGCACGTGAGATTAAACCACGTTCGCCGCCTCACCTTCACACGCTTTCACTCATACGGAACCTCACGGCGACGGCGAAGGCAGAAATGCGCCTTGAGTGTCCATATAATTGCTATCGCAATAAAATAAATGAAGCGGCATTACGGGCGGATGCTTCGCACTAACATTTTCTGTTAAAACAAAGTCCGCGGATGTCGGAGGTGCAAATCTATGCCCCATGCAGACAAACGAATGATACTCAATTGCACACGGAGCAGTGAAGTCAACATTAATAGGATATCTGAGTGTCTTCAAGCGTTGAAGGGGGTCTTTGTGACGCGCCACTCTTGATGGCAATGGACCTAATACACTAGCAAGTGAAAAAAGGTCAATACGAGTCTAATAAAACAAGTTCGAGGTTCTTCCTATGGTCCAATGTGTGCGGGACACTCGGGAAGTAATTTGCATACGTCCTCATCGTCGTGGCCACACGAAAGTCAAGGGAAGGACACATGTTTAATTGGAAATAGCAAGTTCCGGGTTTAATATTAGTTCTCACTAATATTTCGCCTTCACCAGAGTCTGGTGTAATTTACATAGACATATCCGATCATTACCCTGTATTCGTCACTTTCATATCTAACCCTCCTAGGTCAGATCCCTGTAATTTTACGTCTCGTCTTGATAAGATAAATTTTGTTGATGCAATTAACTAAATTGACTCGACAGTTATATAGCTACTAAACTAAATCCAGAGGAAGCACTTCAGTTTTATTTTGCTTTATTTTTAAAAGCTGTTTATGCTAAGACTGTCACTGTTAAGTGCAAAAATAAATTTAAATCTCCGCGTAATCCTTGCATCACTAATGGGCTACTTGTGAGCATGAGGAAAAAAGAAAACATGTATAGGAAGACTAAAAGACAGCCTTTCAATGTTAATTTAGCGTTACGCTATAAGAAATATTGCAAAATTTTGGGTAATTTATTGAAGAAATGAAAAAGGCAATATTACGAAAATGAATTCATGAAAAATAAGTGCCATCCAAAAAAGCAATGGCCACTTAACAACGAGTTTTCGAATGTAGCGCATTGCGGCAGTTCCATTGAAAAAGTAATTTACAATAATGTAACTATCACTGACTCACCTAGCGTTGCCCGTGAGTTCAGTAATCAATTTATGAAATTTATAATACTACCCATGTTCCTTCAATCTGTCACACGAGGCGATTCGACCAATCTTTCTTTTTCTTTCCTGTAACATCTGAAGAAGTCCGTATTGAGATTTACAACCTAAAGAACACAAGTCCTGGTCTTGATGGAATTTCCGCATTTCATTTAAAGCTTGTTGCTCCGACTATTTATAATGCTCTCAGTAACTTAATCAACCTCATGTTCAAAACCGGTATATTCCCTGGAAGTCTAAAAAAAAGCTCAAGTAATTCCTGTTCATAAAAAGGGTTACAAAGCTCAAGTCGGTAACTAACGTCCTGTATTATATGTATTAATTAGTAAAGTTGTAGAAAAGTTAATACTTAGTCGCATTAACAGTTACCTTTAGAAATTTAACTTGCTGAAAGCCTGTCAGTTCGGTTTCCGCTCAGGAGGCTCGACTAACTTGGCTTTGCTAAGATTAACTGATGATATTCGACATTCACTTGATCTCGGATACTTTGTTGGCTCGGTCTTTTTAGACTTTACTAAAGCCTTTGATACAATAAACCACAATGTTTTGTTTACTAAACTCGAATCTATTGGAATTTATTAAAAGTTATATCTTTAATCGGGAATTAACAGTGTACGCAGGCGGGGCTTTCTCTGAAAGCAATATTATTAAACAAGGAGTGCCTCAGGGCTCGATTTGAGGTCCACTATTATTTTGCATTTATATAAATGATTTACCTGACTGCCTTAATTATATCATTTATGGTATCGCTTCGTGGGTAATACTTATCATTGTCATCTTTCCTCTATTCAGTAGATTTAAAATCAGGCTATCCGCATTATAACGCGAAGCCATTGTTTTCTCTAACGCGTCTTCACAACTACGTACAAACCTAATTCTTCAAGTTACTGATTTTTTTAACCATCATTTAGCGATATCATTTTTCAAATTACTAACTCAACAAGTTTCTTACAACTTTATTAGTTCTGATTTCCTTTTTAACCCTAATAACACAAGGTTTGCAGCGCAAGGAAATTTCCTGTTGCCTTTATGTCATACTAATTATGGAAAGATGGCTTCCTCTTTTTGCGTGCTTAAACTTTGGAACAGTCTACCATATTCTATTAAGTTGTCATCTACTTTGTACTCTTTCAAATACGAACTCAAGAATTATTTGCTGTCTGATTAATTTTCTATAATGTTATTTTGCTAATTATTAGCTGTAAAATTACCATTGATTGTGCATCTTTCCTCTTCCTTTTGTCTTTTATGTATGTCATCACTCAGTTTCTTGGTTATATTTTGCTTATACCATATTTTGCTTCTCTGATCTGTATTCCGCTTTATTTTTTTATATGACTTCTAATCCAAGGGTCCCGGTGCAGTCTCTGACTTTGGGATCCTTGTCTGTATACCATTTCTTGTAACCGATTGTTATCAACGAATAATAAGCTGAAACTGAAGCATGAGTTAGCTTTATTGAGCATTAAAATGCGCTTCTGACGCAGTTTAAAGGCGTCCCTTCTTTAAGCTCTCGTGAACTTCAAGGACAGCCTGCCACGTGAGAAGTTCCCAGGTGTCGTGCGCGCTGTCAATCCTTTGCGTGGTATGCGACAAGAAGCTACGCACGAGCCTGAAAATTAACCAAGCCCGTTTCTTTTTCTGTACCCACAGATCGGCTCAGTCTGTTCAACATATGCAATTGGCAGCACCTTAAGGAGTGTTTGGAGACCACGAATATTATCAATAAATAGTAGTTCCTGTGCGTTTATGCCGGCGAAAATGGCATCGTATGTGCATGCAATGTTTGTAGTTATGACATTGCATGCGTTTTTGTTCTGACACAGTAATTTGTGCCAATATTCCTCTGCTTTGGCACTTCATGCATGTGTAGCATGCACGGAATGCATGCATGCATGCACGGAATCCTGCCTGGTCCTTTGGTTGACAGAAGTCTAAGGTGTTCCTGATTCTATTTGCGAGTATTTACTAAGGTAATCGCAAATAGAATCAGGAACACCTTAGACTTCTGTCAACCAAAGGACCAGGCAGGATTCCGTAAAGGCTACTCAACAATAGACCATATTCACACTATCAATCAAGTGATAGAGAAATGTGCAGAATATAACCAACCCTTATATATAGCTTTCATTGATTACGAGAAAGCGTTTGATTCAGTCGAAACCTCAGCAGTCATGGAGGCATTACGGAATCAGGGTGTAGATGAGCCATATGTAAAAATACTGGAAGATATCTATAGCGGCTCCACAGCCACCGTAGTCCTCCACAAAGAAAGCAACAAAATCCCTATAAAGAAAGGCGTCAGACAGGGAGATACGATATCTCCAATGCTATTCACAGCATGTTTACAGGAGGTATTCAGAGGCCTGGAGTGGGAAGAATTGGGGATAAAAGTTGATGGAGAATACCTTAGCAACTTGCGATTCGCTGATGATATTGCCTTGCTTAGTAACTCAGGAGACCAATTGCAATGCATGCTCACTGACCTGGAGAGGCAAAGCAGAAGGGTGGGTCTGAAAATTAATCTGCAGAAAACTAAAGTATTGTTTAACAGTCTCGGAAGAGAGCAGCAGTTTACGATAGGTAGCGAAGCACTGGAAGTGGTAAGGGAATACATCTACTTAGGGCAGGTAGTGACCACGGATCCGGATCATGAGACTGAAATAACCAGAAGAATAAGAATGGGCTGGGGTGCGTTTGGCAGGCATTCTCAAATCATGAACAGTAGGTTGCCACTATCCCTCAAAAGGAAAGTGTACAACAGCTGTGTGTTACCAGTACTCACATATGGGGCAGAAACCTGGAGGCTTACGAAAAGGGTTCTGCTGAAATTGAGAACGACGCAACGAGCTATGGAAAGAAGAATGATGGGTGTAACGTTAAGGGATAAGAAAAGAGCAGATTGGGTGAGGCAACAAACGCGGGTAAACGACATCTTAGTTGAAATCAAGAAAAAGAAATGGGCATGGGCCGGACATGTAATGAGGAGGGAAGATAACCGATGGTCACTAAGAGCTACGGACTGGATTCCAAGAGAAGGGAAGCGTAGCAGGGGGCGGCAGAAAGTTAGGTGGGCAGATGACATTAAGACGTTTGCAGGGACAACATGGCCACAATTAGTACATGACCGGGGTAGTTGGAGAAGTATGGGAGAGGCCTTTGCCCTGCAGTGGGCGTAACTAGGCTGATGATGATGATGATGATGCATGTGTAGCGTATCTGTAATATTTGTCAATTTTATCCCGCTGGACTGAATCACAGGACTCCACAGGTCCTGTGGAGTGCGCCCGCAGCAAGTCGATAGAGGTTAGAAAGAAAGACAGGTAGAAAGAAAGAAAGAAAGAAAGTAAGAAAGAAAGGAAGAAAGAAAGAAAGAGAGGAAGGAAGGAACGAAGAAAGAAAGAATGAAGTAAGAAATAAAGAAGGAAGGAAAGAAAAATACCGACACCCAAGTGGCGGAAGTAGCTAAACATGTTGCATTAAAAAGGGGAGGTGAACGCGGGGGGGGGGGGGGGGGGGGGGTAGCAGGTTCTAGAGTGTTATGCGAGATAACGTAGAAAAAAAATATCGGACGTCATCAAAGCTACACAAGCGTAAAACCGAATTCAGGCGATAACAGCGCTAAGATAGAAGAAGGTAAAGGTATATAGAAAACAACACGTTATCGTCTGTTTTCTTAGCGCATGTTTCCCAACTGAATATAAACAACCGGCTAGCCGATCGCTTTGCATTAATGTACAACACAGCAGACCGCTCTTGTAGTTATGCAAAAAGGACAATCCGGAGCATATTGTGACAGTCACTTCCACGAAGAAGAGGAAGACCGCTATCGGCCGAACGTTGCTCGTTTTCTACGAAAAAATACCAGAGTAAACTCTGGCCCGAGTGTCTGCGCGAGCTGCTCGTATGATGATTCATATCGCAATGGACGTGTAACATGGATTTTGCTAGCCTTCGTCCTTATGACTTTAAATGGGTCCGTGAATTTACACGTTGATCGCTTTCAACGAAGTATTGCGCTATAAACCCCCATTATTGCGCATGCGTTCCTAGGCTAATTAATATACTGTGTTTAGAAAGCCACGAGTGTGAATATTTAGATTGATAAAGCGTAGTAAATAGCGTCACATGAACGTTTGAAGCCATAGGCGAGGTTATTAGACAAGTCCGTGCTATATAACCATCGTACGCGTCGTAGCTGAACCATCGCAGCCATAGAAATGGCAGCATGTGAATGCCGGTATATAGTGACTTCGGCTTGACAACGTTCTCGGAGAGCCCGGTCACCTTGAAGATGCGCCTGGCAAACTCCGTTCCGTCTGGCACACTGACTACGTGCTCTACTAAAAGAGCATGTAAATAGCAGTTTATTTTAGCCTTAGTACTACAAAAAAAAAACATATTTTCTTTACTTATGAGAACTTCTCATTGCATGTACAATTATATGAAAAGTAAGAAGTATCACCGGGCCGCTAAATATGGGAGACAGATGACAAGATTCGCGCTCACTTTGGAATGGTCGGTCGTCTTTTCTTGCTCTTCTTCGCTTCGTTATACACTGTAGGTGAGTAAACTTCATATAAAGTTGTAATATGGGTGATTGAATACCTTCTATGAATTTTTACTTGAAGAACGCTTTATTTATGTAGCCATTACCACGTTTTAGATGAAATCTCTTACAACACCAGCCAACATAAGCCTTGCAGACACGTATACCATGATTCTCATGAGGGCACAGTGGCCCTTAGGAAATTTCCATAGATGGTGGCGCCAGATTTCTCTCTCGGGGTTATATTGAGAACCTCTATGATGGCGAGGGCGATCATAGAGGTTCTAAATATAACTCCCGAAGTATCATCTTCATAGGTTGGATCCATCCCTAAAGCTACAAGTGCCATCGAAAATTTCCCGCTCTGAGGCGACAGTATTGTGGCGCCTCTGGCTCGTGGTGGCATTTACGAGGGCCTACTCGTTTCGCATTGGAATTGGGGATACGCCCGTGTGCCACTCTTGCGGAACAACAGAAACGATTGAACATATCCGTCCCCAATATGACGTCGAGCGCGAAGTTCTCCGGGCAGCACTGAACCAGCTAGACTCTAGAACATCTTCCGTAATGAAGATCCTTGGACCCTGGCCGTAGGCTTTGATGCTACAGAAAGCCACGAAAGCGCTCTTGAAATACCTGAAGTCAACAGGTCTTGGGAACCGTGTGTAGACTCGGTGCGAACCTTCCACTGTGCGCGAAATTGTGCTCTCTCTGTCTCTCTCCTCTCTCTCTCTCTTCATCCCCATACTCCCTTAGACACCAGTGCAGTGCAGTTCGACGTGCGTCTGGTTAACCTCCCTGCCATTCCTGTCTTCTATTTCTCTCTCTTTCTCTCTCTCTCTCTCTATGATCGCAGCACCAGAGTTCCGTCTAATTCTTGCAGGAAGCTTTGTGGCTCGTGCCTCTTTTCCGCCAATCTGGCTTATAGGAAAGCTGAAGAGGTTTTAGAATTGGAAGAGTTATGGTTGTTTCGAAGGCTGCCACAGTACATTTCAATTCCTGAAGTTATTTTCTCATTGGTGCACGTAGCAGCGCTGCAATCGCCGTTTAAATTTTAGTTGAAGCTCCGACACCCCACCCCCGCTCACGCGCCAAGCGTAGCGGCGAAAAACGGGGCGCGAGGATGACGTCATTAAAGGGGCCACGTGAGCGCTCTATTCGAATCACGCACCCCACCGATACCTAAGATGACGTCACGATTGTCTTCGCCATCAGAGCCCGTCAACCGAGGCGCGCCGTCTCCTACAGACGCTGCGGCTAGTTTTTGCTAAATAAAGCGAGTAGCGGTAATTTCTGGCCTGTTAAACTATGATTTTCGTATTCAGAGGGTGAAAAACTTTAACAAATCCCCGAAAGCTCACTTTTTTGAAAAAAGCTTCAGCTGCCCTTAAGGTCAGTGAAAATGAATATGAGAACATAAAGGAACATCGAAGAAAAGCAAAATATTTAAAGAAATATTAAATAAGGTCGCTGAACGAGACCGAAAAAGAATTCAGGTTTTTCGAGCGATGTTTCCAACATGTAAAAAATCTTATGCTCGCTAGAGACGCCTTTTATTTCAACTTTTTATTAGAAGGAGGATGAATTAGGTGACATTGATTTCTTTCTTTTCTTTCTTTTTTGTATCCTACTTGGACAACATAACAGGAAATTTCAGTCTGTCGTACTTTGGGACGTTCTGTTGTCTGACGTTCTATTGCCTGACGTCTGTAGTTTTACGTCCTGTAGACATTCTGTAGTTCTTGATCAATATTTGATTAAAAAGCCGACTGAGAGCTCTTTAGGTCTAGGTATATTTGTTAGTGAAAAAAGTAAGCAGTGAAAAGAAATTTGAGCCCGGGATACGAACTTACGACCTAACACTTCTGAACCCAGTACCTTATCACTGCACCTTAACACGTAGTTTTACATGTATATTTTGACCATGTCAACAGCAAAAACCTCTGTCTGCGCTGGTTTTTACATTTGCACGTTGAGAGCCAAGGTGCGCTTACATTCCGCCACGTCAACTGGCACCTCTCTAAAAGAGCAAAGCTGTTGTTGCCATCGACAAGTACTCTGAAGTGCTAGAACATTCATTTTGCTTTATGATATCTATATCAGTTAAGAAATTCCGGAATAGACAACGGTGACCGGGGATGTTGTAGGGGTTGTTATTGCTAATTTCGACAGCTGTCTCTCCCTCTTTGCACTTTTGAGTGCGCATATAATTTGTGTGTTCAGTGCAAAATAGCTACATAAACATTCGTGGATAAATAACTATTTAGAAAGCGTACCAGTTTCTGTCGCACGGTAGTGCCGGTTCCAGGATATTCGCACCTTAGCGAGACATATTTTCACGAAGCTTCGTGGAACAACCCAAAACTGCTCTACCGCTTGGCAAAAGCTTATGCAATATTTCTCGGCGATTAATTAATGCGTAAGCGTAACACCACGTTTAAGTCCACCGACCCAGGTGTCACATCTTACAAAATAAAGCAAAATGGATAGAGAGAGGGAAGAATTTATTCACAGAAAGGCAGAGAGGTCGGCCTGAGCTATAACTTGCTCTGGCCTTCTACTCTACACCGGGGAAAAGGGAGGGGGAGGGAAAGGGCTGATGAATGATGATGGTATAAGGAAGAGATGCGTGTATACAAATTCACATAGTTGTGGCATCTCTAAAGCCGTGCGTCCAGCCCAGTGGCTTGGAGAAAAGCTATAGCGGCTCTTGTTACTAGGGCTGCGCTGTTTGCATTAGGCCAAGGACCTAAAAGAAACTCGTCTGATAGCACCGGATTCGCCTTGGTGTCGCATTCACCAACCGTTATAGACATATGATAGGTGCCAGTGATACTAGCCCAAACTGTGAATGCTGTGAGGTGCCAGAAACACTTGAACATATATTTTGTGTGTGTCCCGCGTACGCGCAAGAACGACAGCAACTAATCTCTTCCATTGAAAAGATCCATGAGAGAACAAAATGGATAAGCAGCCACGTTGCCGCATATGCCATGATTTCGATCAATGGCCGATTTTGAAGCGGCCGGTAGGGAGGTTGCTGGTGCCTCGTCGTCATGGCATTTTAATACGTCTGTCGGTGCTATCAGCATTGCCTAATTCAGAGAACGCACCATTGAATACCGCTAGGAGAAAAGTACAGCATACACCAATGATTCGAAACTGAGATAGAATGTTTTAAAGCGTCGCGACGGCAAGCGCTTGCGTCACGACGTCCGAGCTTATGTCGTTACAATTGGAAGTGCCACATTTCTAACGTTGCGACAGAAAGTGTTTGTCGTCACGACCGAGCGTTCCTGTTGTGACGTACGAATTGCTGTCGCGATAGAAAATTGTTGTTGCAACTTCAGAACGCTTGTCGCGACAGAACGCTTCTGTTGCGACTTCCGAGCTCTTGTGGTCGCGAAAGAATGTTTTTGTTGCGACCTCAGAATTTTTGTCACAACGTCAGAAACGTCTGCCGCAATTACAGAAACGTCAGGAACTTCTGTCGTACGACAGAAATTCATCTAGTAGTGACAGAAATATATATAGTTGCGACGGAAATTTATGTTGTCTTTTTCAACCGGGATTGGGCATTGGGCTACTAAAGCACAGCAACATGCCCCCAAATTAAGTCACATTGGTGCAGTGTTTAAGGGCCCAAGTAAAGCTCCACGGGACGGGCCGGGGTTGGAACTATAACAAGATGCGTCCGGAGAAAAAAATATGATAATATGAACACGCTTTTTTTCTGGAATAAAATAATACATGTACAAACAAGAGGACGTACGCCAGCGCACGCACCTAGAGGTAATGTTCGGCGCGGCTAGCAGAGGGCTTCCGGTCTGCATCCGAGCATTTTAGCCAAGAGGGCGGAAGGAAATCAGTGAGTTGCAGGCCGCATGCAGTCTATAGCGAGGTTTTCGGCGTTTGATAAATCCGCATCAAAGCAATAGGTTCTCATAAATGCGTGCAGTGTCAGAGAGGCTACAGCTTTCGTGAACATATCACACCGAATAGAAAAAGCCGTTTACGCGTAACAGCTGGCGGGGTCGAATGATATTTATAGAAACAGATGCAGGTAGTGCGTCAAATGTCACCTGCATGCCATATGCTTTTATTTGAATGGGTCTATATTATTGTTGTTTTTGTTATTGTTTTGGAAACATGTATAGATTTGACGGAAAAGGAAAAGCGAGGAGCAGGCTGGCAACTGCCCCTGAAAGGGGCAGAACGCCTGCCTACTCTTGAGAAAGGAGGAGGCAGAAACATAGAAATGGAAAATAGGAAGGATGGGAGGAAAGAGAAAAGAAAGAGCAAGATCCAAATCTCAACGGCGAACATATGCGGGCATGACGACAAATAAAATGACGTGGAACGAAACAAACATGACTTTTCTTCTTTTCTTTACTTTCTCTGCGCTATACTACCTTTTGAAAAAAATGTGTGTGTTTCTATCAGAACGAATAATTCGTTAACTCTGCCCTGCGAAATATGTACTAGTTGAGGTCGGATGGGCTGTTTTCCAGCTCCGTGCACAGCTTTCTTCCATACATCTTCCAACCCGTATAGGAAAAGCGCAATTTTTGACTTCTCTTGCTAAACATAGTCAGAAGGCCGCTTGCACACACGGGATGAATAAAAGCGTAATGTCATACACGTAATGTCCCCTGTGGACAGCTCCAGTTATCTGACAAGACATATATATGGTAGTTATAGCCCATAGACAGTGAATAGACAGGTTCATGGGCTTTAAAGATTTATGTAGACGCATGTACCTTGTAAAGAGCTACGAAAATAATCTTGGGCAGCAGGGAACTTATAAGCTGACTAATTAAAACCGCTAACTACACGGCAGCCGGGGTCAAGGGTATAGACAGTCAGGAACCAGTGTCCCGTCCCAGGCTATCTTTCTATTGAATTCAGACTGTGATTGATCGATGTTTGTACAAATACCACAGCACTGCACGGTTATTGAGGACCCAACAACCAATGTAGTTGCACGCTGTCGGGTCTATACCCTTCCTTTTTTCGGCTACGTCGGCGTCTGGTGCTTGCAGTATACGGCTAGAGTATCCAACAACGCCATATATAATTCTTTGTTTTACCCGCCGCGGTTGCTCAGTGGCTATGGTGTTATGCTGCTGAGCACGAGGTCGCGGGATCGAATCCCGGCCACGGCGGCCGCATTTCGATGGGGGCGAAATTCGAAAACACCCGTGTACTTAGATTTAGGTGCACGTTAAAGAACCCCAGGTGGTCAAAATTTCCGGAGTCCTTCACTACGGCGTGCCTCATAATCAGAAAGTGGTTTTGGCAAGTAAAAACCCCATAATTTTAATTCTTTGTTTTGTCGTACTCGTCACATAAATTAAAGGGCGTGACATATTTCAGTCCGTTATTGCAATGCCCTTGTAAGAACAATCGCTCCTTCTCATTTTCCCACAGAGAGGTTTCGAAAAGATGAAAGGTTAAAACCGATAGCTTTTATGCTTTCGTGCTTGCTGTGCCTAGCAATATTTCTTCCTTTTTGGGCCGTCTATACTTCACCTGCTTTCTTACCTTAGTACATTTATTTGTGCTCGACCTCCCTTGTAAATTTAATGTTGTTGCGTTTCCAAGGACTTCTACGGTAGCACGCAATAACGACAGTGCCAAAGTGCAAAAGCGTAAGAACCACGGCATGCGCGGCTCCACGGAAGGTCTCAGGCTGACACTTTTGAAACAGGTGACAAGCTTCAGGAGTAACAATCTTCACGTATAGCATGCGGCACAGCAATATTTGTAAGTAAGGAACTATCCTGCAGAAATGTTCGCCTTGTGTAAATTTACCGCCCTTGCCTAAGGATTATACGGACATCTCTGAAACCCTAACGTTCATGACTAAACCCGGTGTAGCACATGCTGTAAGAATCACATCAATGTGTAAAAACTAACCTGCATGTGTTACCGTACATGTTGCGAGCTTGAAGACGTCGCTCTTAAAGAAAAGGTAATACTGATGCGTGGAGACTGCAACACCGAGAAGAAGCGAAGGCAATAGCAAGCGTAAACTAAACTTGATTGGTAGATTTATATGAGGTGAAGCTATGCGTTTTTGATATTTTAATGATATTCATTGCATATGCCCTGATTTTTTCAAATTGAACCAGGCTAAATGACCTGATCTTCCCGAGCTAAACAACTTGCGTCGTCGCCTTCCTTTGGAGAATGCCTCTGGGATTTCGCAAGCATGGTACGTTGTTATCAGAATAACACACAGAACTAGGAATAGGAGCTTACCATGTTTATTTACTTTACCTGACCGAGCAGAAGAAGTGAAAAGCTAGTCAAGCAACATCTACCTAAGAAGCATCTACCGTCGCTTCGGGAATAATCATTCCGAACCGCGCACACGCAACCACGTGGGGCCTCCGTGTAGCGCAAAGAAGTTACTGAACTAAATGAATTTCTGAAAGCAAAATGCGTCCGGGAAATCTCAAGGTATGACTTGCACACAACCTACAGACATGACAGCATCGGATTGTAATTTGAAAATACGAGAAAACATAACTCTGTTACGTGGAAACTCAAACACAAACCCTTTTTAACATGATAGCGTTTTCCAGCTGCCGTTTGAGGTCTGTCTTAGTATATATGAGCGGCGCGACCCCGTTCGGTTCTTTGCACACAATCAAAAAAAGGAACCACAATGCTCGCCTTCGTGCATAGCATTCACCGCCATCGTTTCTCGTTAAACGTTGCGTTTACATAAGCTATAGTTGCCTGAAAGCGTGAGAAGCACTCAGATATTTTTTAATGCAACCGCGTGCCACTCTTTTAAGGGCGAAGCTTAAGCATCCTTCAATTTTTTTCGTGGGGTTCTTCAGTCTCAGCGGCAGCGTCCACCGCTGGGACTGAAGATCGCGGCATCATGCAGCGATGAGACGGCGTTGAACAAAAGCAAGGCGGTTGTTTACATCATTAGGTAAACAACGTTCAGTTCCAAGAGCGACTATTGCGCGAAACGCAAAGGCGAAAGCTTCTTGCCTTTCTATACCCCCGCGAGCACTCTGAGCCCAGATAGTTAGTGCACCAAATTGGGTTTAATGAGGCAAGCGTAACTAAGACTATGCTTCGGCAACAAAGTGGTGGTAGATGTCGATGAATGTCGATGTCCAGTCGCCGCGATTGATCCCACACTGGACGGAGATCGCCCGCTCCCCAACGCGCCGCGTGCGGAACACAGGGACACAAGCGCATAACGCGAGCGAACTCTTTTGTTCGTAGACTCCGCGGGACGCCGTGCAAACTGTCTTCGTTGTAGGAGAAATACGTCGAAGTGCTTCGGCGTCATTTTTACGCACGCGCACGCACGCGCACGCATGCACACGCACGCACGCACACATGCACTTGCATATATGCGTAAAACGACGTCATTTTCAAGCGGCTGAAGCAAAAGCCGTCGCATGTGCCCGTTATTCCTCAAGGCTACCTTGCTCCTTAATATCTAGATAATAGCTCCTAAATATCTGCTAAAGCTTTCAGTCAGAAATCTCATGCCGCTGGAGACTGTGCAGTAACTTTGGACGGGAGTTTAGCGGTTACGTCATTGCCTACTAGGGCTTACGTTACAGCACCGACTCGCTCCCCACATATCGCAGAGCTGATGTAACTTGCAGCTGTGTGCTCAGTGTATACGAAAAAGCGGGCGTGTAGATTCAAAAGATGCGCTGGATGCAAAGGGAGTCCAAAGTCCTTTTATTTTTACTATTATTATTATTATTATTATTATTATTATTATTATTATTATTATTATTATTATTATTATTATTATTATTATTATTATTATTATTATTATTGAGGCTTCTGAAGAAGCGGGAGTGCCAAATAAAGCAGCTATGGCTCATGAGGCACTTATTGTGCGTTCTACCCCACCGCAGCTGAATCAGTAACGAGTAGCTAGAAATTTAAGGAATCAAAAGGAGGAGAGCTATGTGGCCATGGTCTCTGCTGAAAGCAAGAAAATGGCAAGGAAATGAATATGGCCTGAGTCGGGTTTACAAAGATGTAGACCGGAAAGAGATAGAAAAAACAAAAGGGGAGGGAGGAAGCAACAGCTCTGCCCGCACACGCGTGGGTGAACGTCTCATCTGTGAACGGTTCCTGAGGTTAGTGTATTTGGAAATTTCGGGAATGTCCGCATTGTGTTCTGAGCTTGCGACGTATAAAGCAACAGTTCAAAAATGTTTGCCCTGCAAGTGGTCATGAGTCCAGCCCAATTAAAATAGTCTGAAGGAGATCGCGTTCGACATTTTAACGAGGATGTAGGTAACATAGAAAGTAAAGACCTTTGCTACACCTGCGAGAGCCTCCTATAATAAACCGGGTTTCTCAAGCTATCTGTTCACCAACTTAATCTGTCGTCGAGCTCCATCTAGTACCGCACCTATCACGCTTTGATGCTACTTAACTGCGCCGACTCTGGCCAGCGGTGGGAGGGTGCCACAAAAGCTTGCTCATTTATCACTGGAACGACAGGCAGACCTATCTGCGGTTTCCCCATACGAAAGCCCCTTCGGCGTTTCGTGACAGGGTAGTACAGGTTCGAGATGCATTGGGCAGCCTATAGGATATTTCAACATCGATGCAATCAGCAGTGAATTACGTCTGCGTGCGGCTTGCTGTTTACTGTACTTGCATACGGATGTCGAAAGCTGCACAGATCTTCCAGAATTGGGGTTTCATTTGTTTTGCAGCTTCAATGCTTTTCGAAATGACATGTTTATGCACTGTAGAAGAGAACCTGGAGGCGGGGTGGGGGCGCATTCTGTAAGTGTCCCCGTAGTTGGCATCCCCATTTCGCCTGCTACTGAAGCGCTAATTGGCTGGGGGCGCCTGTCTCCTGCTGACGCATACCCCAGCCCAGCCAATCGCAACCTCAGCAATAGGCGAAATGGACATGTCCACTAAGTGGGCAGTTACAGAGTGCCCTCATATCTGCCAATTATGCATGTGTGCAAGACATGCGCTAAATATAAGCTTCTCGTGCTCCTACGGGCATACTGGCTGAGTGCAGTGCATAGTTTAAGGGGACACTGAGCGTTTAAATAAGTCTAAACAGTGCCAGCACTCTTTCAAAACTTTCTCTTTCTAAGTGTACCGGAGGAAATATTTGGGCCTATTGCCCTTCTCAAATTTTGCCCGCATTAGGGCGTACCACAGTTCTCAAATCAGTGGGTCAATGGCATTTTTGTTGCAGTGCAGGATTCTCGACACTTATGTCTCATTTGTATTCTTGCACAACAAATGTCCGCGCAGGTGTTTTCCAGCGAAGTTTTGTTTATTTGCAAATGTAATGTAATAATGTTTTTTATTAATTAGCTACCATTGGCCGGAAAACGATGGGTATTGCATTATTCACCGTAGACGGCAAATTAGCCGGCTAAGCGGACAGCAGCCATCTTAAGTGTCGTTACAATTCTCGCGATGACGTCAGAGTAGACAGCTTAGCAAAGGCAGCATTGAAGTCAAGAACGATGCAGGCGACTTTACTGCCCAAACAAGATGACGTCTGAGCAGGACGCCTGGAAAGTCGACGGGAAAGTCGGTTATGCGCAAGAAAACGTAGTAAGGCTTTACTATATCCTTAATACAAATCACGTTGTTTCTAATAGCTTCGCAGGCGGGAAAACCTAAATTCCAGAAATAGCTCCTTTTCTTCTCATTTATTACATAACGAAGGTCTCGGATCCGGCAACATTGATGCCTTCAGGTAGCATGCGTTTACTGACCAGTTCTCTTCGTCCAAAAAAATCACGTACTCGTGACGCCTACGGCCAAAAGGATGTTCCACGTCCGCCGCCAAAGTTTGCGATTGGTGGCGCTGGCTAACACTCGCAGGGTTCTAGTAGGAAACATAAATACCCAAGAAAGTGGATGGGAAAGCGGCGCCGTGGTAGCACATTTGGTAGAGCATCGCACGCGTAATGCGAAGACGTGGGATCGTTGCCCACCTGCGGCAAGTTGTTTTTTCATCTACTTTCGTTTCCATTAATTTATCGTTTCTTTATTTCATTTAGTAAGCACAAGTAAGTTCCCCTATGTTGTCCTTAGTGTCAATGTTTGTTGGCTTTTTATGATATGCTTAATAAAAAATCGGGCCCCTTGGGTAACCCCCATTTCTTCTCATTAGAAATAGTGTGTGTTTTCTCAGCTTTATTTATGTCGCCATGAAGTGGGCGTCAGGGTTGCAGAAGCGTCTTCCATGCGTCTTCCAGGCGGTTCGAAACGTGTTTCATTACTTGACCTAGAAGCTGTCTCGGCTGTCTCCTTAGCAGTCCACGTAGACTGCCTGCGATGCTGGCCTGAATTGGAACACACCCAATGACTTGAAGGTGACAATGAAACTATGGTGATCACGGCGAAAGTATGACGACGATGGCATGACGATGGCATTTCTCCGGCGAAAAAACGTTACCACGTGTTCTGTTAAAGCATATACCGATCTTGAAGGTTGCGTACTGTCACGCGGCGTGTCAAAGTGCTAGCTTCCACAAGGAAAGATATGTAAAACTGATCCGCTCCCGCTTTTTTAAGCAGCTTGTTGCTACGCGACGGGACGCGCGCAAAGGAGAGTGGTAAGGTCGAGAATTATTGGCGCCTTTGAATCCTGCCTCTATGAAGGAATGAAAACTGTTGTGTACGCAAGTACTTTCACCTTTCTATGCCAGTAGTTGCTACACCCCACGTGACGCACTCGGCAGTAGCCTCAAAGTGCTAGTTGGCAGAAGTATGCATGTGCCTACGGTATAATGTGTGTAGCATCCGGTTATTGAGCTGGGGGACTCTGATTCAAATTTCGTCTTCGCATACGTACCTTTTCTTTATTGAAGAGTCAGAATGAAGCTAGACGGGAACCTACTGTAAGCCACCTGGAATCAGGCAAAAAATTATTAGTAACAATATGCCATTATGAATGGGTAGACTCGATAGACTTCCCTCCATGCAGACGATGAGCACATGGCGACACTATTTTAGGGTGACGACAGAATTAAAGAATCGCTCAACAGCTTACACTACTTGAAATGGCTTAGCTAGCCCATGGTGCTTCAGTCACGACTTCGCACCGTGCAACTTTTGCTGCTTCCTGCTCGTGAAGCTTGTGCCCTTCTGCGAAGAACAGTCTTAATAGTACTTGTCCAATGCTCAACCACAAGCAATGTAGCGTAAACAGCGACGAAGACGTTATCCTGATACGCATCTTCCAATTGCAGTGCAAGTGCTGAGAGTGGACACTGGGCCCTTTGTCCGAGCCTGTTCCCGTCATCTTGTCTCACTTCCTTGAGAAAGGTCGCAGACATAATTTTGTGCCACAATATTTGATTATTGCATGAAGGTTTCATCAGGCGTCATTTCGGCGACTAGGTCATGGATTAGTCCTTAGCGCCTGGCTCCACCTCTAATGAAATTCATCGTACCAAAAATTCAAAAAAAAAATATCTCAGCTGTCATCTCAGGCTCTTAAGCAACTCTCTCTGCTGCTTTTGCATGTGCAGCCTACTGATTATTTAACAGTACCACGCAAGAGTCGATTGGTCGGCCGGTCAGAGCCTCCTAACGGTTTGAAACAACGAGATCAGAAAGATCTTTCTGATTGCTTGTTGATCTCTCTTGCTCTTCCTGATCTCGTGGCTTCGCGCCGTTAGAAAGCGCTGACCGGCCGGCCAGTCAGTGCAAACGCGGTGCTGTTAAATATACAATCGACTGTACATGTTTATACTGACGGCTCAGCAACTCTCCATGGTTTGTCTAGATCAGAGATTTTCCCAGTGATAGACACATCGCCAATTTCAAGATATTTCACCTGCCGACATCGACGGCTGAGGAACTCGCAGCTTTTCCAGCTGCACTTCTTCTCGGCAGTCAAGCACAACCTCGATGATGGACGATAATCAGCGACTCGAAGGCAGCGCTGCAGTCTTTTCCATCAGCCTTGAGACGCGGACCGCACCAGCAAGTGGTATTTGAGGTTAGAATATATATCCATTCCTTGGCCGAGAAAGGGCAAACCCCTTCTCATTACAGCGGCTTCCAAGTCACTGTAGCGTTATAGGTAATGAGCATACCAGAAACATTGCGAGGTTAGCTCTTGAAGACAGCAAAGCGGGTCGATGCCATTGTCAAACTCGCATTAGCCTATGAAATTTCGAGTGCTTGTTTGAGGCATCACTTTCTTTCTTGTCGGACGACCCTGTTTTCAAAACAAGCGAGTGCACCACGCGGAAGTGGAACTTTCTCTCCGTCTTCGCATCCTAACTGGACTCGGCTTACGCGAGGCCATCCTGCTTTGCTACATGTCCGGCAGTGGCCTTTACGAAATTTGTTGCTTTTCACATTGAAATGGTCGACAACGCTACGTGTGACGACTGCGGTCTCGAGGAGACCATCCAACACGTTATACGTGTCTGTCTTCGCTAGTGTACAGAGATGATCGCTCGCAACTGCAAGAGCTATTTTTGATGACAGACGGTTATCAGAGCAAGCAATTTCAAAATGCCTACCTCATAAGCGACCGCAGCAGAAGAAAGTACTGCTAAAATTTTAATGCGAAGAGCATCCCTGGCATTGTCAGGCCAGTTTTCTCTCTAGCTTTCTGACTATCTAGCTATCACACCACAACTGCGGGCCATTACCGAAAATTGGCCCCTCCAAAAACGTAGGCCAAACGTGAAAGTAGTACAGTGAAAAATATCGGCAGTTCGCATGGATATGTGCCCCTGTGCGTGTTCAAATGAGTGTGTCTCGCTCCTAAATGATCCTGATTGATGTCAACTTGGGTCACTGTGTATGTGCCACTAGACATGCGCGGACTTCATGGTGGCGCCGCCAGAAGGCGCAGCGTGTCCAGAGGGAAGCGCATGAGATGATCCCGGCTTCAATGCAGGCCTCATACATGACACATTTCGGCTATTCGCCTGACTGGATATTCATCGAAAATGGCCTCTGCCTGATTGTTTAAAGGAAGGTCCGACTAAGATAAACAGCTGTAACCTGAATTGGTGGTCACCGTGCTGCACATGATCCTGGGCTACGATTGCGTGCGGTGATCGTGACGGGTGGTGGCCGTGTGTCTATGCTGTCTAGTTCTTGACTTCCTACTTCCCCCGTTGCTGAGAGTTAGGGAGCAAAGTGCATTTTTCGCTGTGGTTAACCTTCCGGTCAGGGCTATTTCATTCGCCTTTCTCTCCAATCAAACTGTAATACTGACCAACGCTCAAAAATGATGGTAAAAAAATGGTTTGAGTTTCAAGAATGTCACTACGATCACAAATGCTTAAGTGCAATAACAAACTATGCACAGAATGCTTGCGACTCCCTCAATAGATAAAGCTTGGTTTGACGAGGTGTTCTGATAACTTCGAATATTATTAGAAATATGCTATAAGCACCGACTATTTAGGCACCGCGTACATGTCATACAACTATAATTTTTTTTTCTCTTGGTATACGCTGAACCAACTTTCAGGAGTTGCTGTGCAAAATGTGCGTGCGGTGATGTACAGTGTGCCTACCTGAACTCTATGTGAACTGTACTCAAGGGCACCCGGACTTTTCTTCTTCTTCTTCTTCTTCTTCTTATTATTATTATTATTTTTACGTTACCTGCCCACGTATTCGCGCAGACCTGTTTTCGTATAAGCTTCTTCACGGAAACCTGAGCTGCGCTGAGCTACATAATTATGTCGAGCTTCGAATTCCGCAGAAAGTCACAACAGAGCACCGACCGTTTTTTCTTCCTGCTTGCAAAAGGAAACGTTCTGCTGTGTATAAATTTCAAAATTTGCATAATATCTATTTCGGTTATCTTTATATTTTTCATCAATCGCTTTTGTCGTTTTGCTCACAGCTTCGTATGGTCGTGGGCTAGTTTTTCTCGGTATGCGCGCTTTGTTTCGCCATGTGATTTAATACACCTTCAGCTTGCGTATTAATACGTCTAATGTTTCAACGACATTTTCCCCCTTAGATTTAATGTTCTTGGTGCAATGCAGTTACGTGTATTTTGCATGAATCAGTCCCGCTTCCTTTATTCACTTTCGCTTACGTTCGTAGTTTTAGATGTACATGTTTTCCCCATTGTACTTACTAATCTTCAGTTCATTCTCGGTTTACCTTACCCTTGTGAACATATAAGAGCTTGTTTTAGTAGCTTGCCTTGTCCTTTGCTGTGTGCCAGTATTTTGCAGAAATCTATTTTCTGTACGTACATCTTTTCATTTCTTCTTTTTTTTTTTACCTTCCCGGCCACGGCGGCCGCATTTATATGAGGGCGAAATGCGAAAACACCCGTGTACTTAGATTCAGGTGCACGTTAAAGAACCCCAGGTGGTCAAAATTTCTGGAGTCCTCCACTACGGTGTGCCTCATAATCAGAAAGTGGTTTTGGCACGTAAAATCCCATAATTTAATTATTTCAATTAATTTTTTTACCTTACATTCCCTTGCCTCTGTATCTCTTAAGGTGTACATTATCTTTTTCGTTATGTGAGCTGAGCGCCATTATGGTTTTTCCTGAGCGCATAATCTAAAGGCTGGACTTATTAATTTGTTTTTATCGACTCTCCCGCATTGTTCCTGTTTTTCTCGATCTTTCTACTTTGAATCCACCTTGAGTTTTGTTTGTAAATTGTTACTTTTCATTATTAACGTTTTCGTTTCACGTTTTGCATTCTGTTTTTGTATTTGTATTAGGCATTTATTTTTTTACACGTGCGCCAGTACGGCTGTTCCTGGGCACCTTACGGCGGTTCACGGGCACCCTACAGCTGTTCCTGGGCATGTTAAATAAACTGTTGGTCTGCTTGATTTATTTATTTATATATGGATTCATTGATTATTACATGCATTTCATTTTTTATCTGGCCCATGCTTGGCACATATTGTCTGGTTATTCACATAGGTGTCTCCGGCCGCGTCCTTTATGCCAAGGTCTTCTGTTCACGCATTTAATGAAAAAAAAAAGAAAACGTCTGTCTCAATTGCATAACGGTATCAATTAAGATATATGAACATATCAAATCAATGTCTGCATATATTTTTAAAACGGAGGAAACTATTCCGAAATGAAAAACGAAACATAGTCCGTACGGCGAGCCACCTATCGGTGGTCGCTGGACGAAAAGCAGTAAAATTGTTCAAGCAAAGAAGGGTGGGCTGTGCTGCAGCCACTGATCGGCAAAACTAACCAGTCCCTAAAGCATGACGTAGCTAATTTTGACGTCATTCTTGAAAATCCAATGAGTCCGGTAGCCCACGTGTCCGCTCTCATATCGATAAGAGGCCAAAGAACGACTAGCGCAGCACCACAAACGAAGCTATGTTTACCCACCTCTTCAGACAGCAACAAAGTGCCCAGAACACTCGAGGACTTAACTCTGAGTAATGGTTATGACCGGTTAATATTTCGCATGATAGAATCTGCGAGGTCGTTTTCCCTGACTATAGCGACAATTGTTCTCTGCGGTTCTCGGGTCACTGTGCAAACTTAATCGGGACAGTCAATGGAAAGTAATCTAAACTTGCTATTGCGCACGCCGATAAAAAAGGATATGGTGTTCTGGAAACACTCTGTAACCAACACTAACGCAAAAACTGCCTTTCGTTTGCTATCACGTACAAATGTGCACAAAATTTGTGATGCCGCTCGATAAGAGGTTGCTCTTTTTTTTGCGGGCCTTCGCTCTTTTCTTATCGATCAGGGTCAGTCAGCTTGACACATCAAATACTGACACAATTTATTTTGTAGCTAGCTGTTAACACCATACATGATTTTCTCTCCGTCATTACGCACGTTGTAAGACTATTCACATCCTTAAATGTGGAATGCCATATAAAACGTCCTTGTCATGCACACCTTTATTTTTGACAATTTCTGTTCTTATTTTAGTACGCCGTAACTGTGACGTAAACACTCATACTGCACGATCAATGCATTCAAGGGTGTGCGAAGGGCATATCAACGCAGATTACGCCTTGTAAGGTTGTATGGGTGTTTTATTTTAGCAATGCAGTAAGCTGGTGATGGCATTGCATTTTTTTTTCTGAACATTCTTGCTGATCATGCCGCCCGGTCAGCCCATAAGAAAACCCTGACATTTCCTACACCCTTATCAAGGACGGACGGTGCGAGGGGTCTTCGTTTACTTGCTCAAACCAAGACTGAAACTTTGTGGAACACTGCAATTTTCTCCAACTGTCGCCTCCACCGGCTAGATCCTACATTGAAGCTGCAGATTCCATCGAAGTTCTCCCGCCGTGATGCAACTTTACTGTGGCGCCTCTGGTTAAGGGTGGCTTTTACGAAAGCCTACTCATTCCTTATTTGAATGTCGGACGCACCAATTTGTTACTCGTGCAACTCTGAATAGAAGATCGAGCACGTATGTTTTTTGTAATCTCCATGAGGTCGAACGCGACGTTCTTCGGGGGCGCGTAACCTATTAGATAGCAGACCATTTTCAAAGACTAAGATTCTCGGACCATGGCCCCACGCATCGCAGGCTTATCAAGCGACGCGGGCACTGCTACGTGTCAGTGACTGATTATAGGCGTGAAGTTATGGACAACCGCACGTATTCACGCCGATAGTACCTTCTTCCCTCCCTCTCCTTTCTTTTCTTCCCTTAAAACAAGTCCCCTGTGTAGCTTAGCGAACCAGAGATGCGTCTGGTAGACCGCCCACCTTTCTTTCTTTTGTTCTTTTCCTCCGCCTCCTGCTTTCTGCAAATCTGTACAACACCCTGTACATATACATGTACAGGGTGTTTCAGCGTACACTTTAAAACATTCTTAAGGGTTGTCTGTGGCAGATACCACAATTATAGTTGTTGGAGTGGTCTACTCGAAGTGGCGGACACTACTTGCACAAGAAATTGAAATGCATAATCGACCAATTAATAAAAATCCACCAATTGACTTTTGACTAATTACCTCATGGCCCATATTGCATTAAGGTAGCTGAGTGCTAAGCTAGATGGTATTTTGACATGAGAACCACCTTGAAATACAGCGCAACGGAACGGCACAACAAAAAGGAAGACGAGCACAGGTGCACCTAACAACTGATTTCATTGAAGCCAGGCCCACCGGTACACGAATCCATTTTTCCTTGTAACTGTGCGTCTGCGCAGATTGTGAATATATATATACATGTGGGTCTGGCTTCAATAAAATCAGTTGTTCGTAGCGCCTGTGTTTGTCTTTCGGTTGTGCCGTCCCGTTGGCGCTGTATTTCAAGATGGCTCTCATGCTCATATTGCAATTTATTAACTCTGTCCATGGACTTCGCGAGCCGAATCCATTTGGAACGAATTCTCAGGATGACACCAGTTTCCAGGTACTTTTGTTAATTTTGTGCTTGAATGAATAAAACGTTTTGCTAAGGAAGTAGCTGGAACGTCGATGCATTTCTCCGCAAAGTTCGAGAATTAGTACGTCGAAACTGGTGTCATTCTGAGAATTCTCTCCAAGTGGATCTATATGCGTTGCGAACTCCACGGCTAGAATTTGTAAAGGGCAATATGGGGTAACTAGTTAAAAAGTTAATTAGTGAATGTTTATTCAGTTGATTATGCATTTCAATTTTTTATGCCAGTGGTGTCCGCCGCTTCGAGTAGACCACCCCAGGAACTAGAACTGTGTTATCTGCCACAGGCAAGCTTCAGGAAAGAATTTTAAGTGTTCGCTGAAACACCAGGTATATGCAAAACGGAAAATCGCTCACACTTCCCATTGATGCTGTCCAATGTACAGCTACATATATATATTGACACAACTATATTTGGCAGAACCATAATTCAGCGGGTATGCGCCAGTGGGGGCGACGCTGAAGTAGCGCGGGTTTTTAGGTGAAGCGGGGAAAACGAAGAAGACGTTGTTGTTGTTCCCTTGGAGGACTGATAAAGTGCGTTTCTTGGCGGTGCTGCTACGCATACTCGTCGATCCCACGTCGTTACACTGGTGAAGGTGCGGGGTATTCTTCATGCTTGGCACCCCTTCGCGGAGCCGACGATCGAGCCCGGAATCACCATCGCGCATCGAAACTCCGGTCCACCGGTTCAGTCGTCGCCTGCTAGGCTTAGCGCCCGAGTCCAGTCCCCTGCAAGAAACTTCGAGAAATCGTTTGCCTCCTACAAATAACATGGCCACCGCAGCTCCATCGCAAGTAACACTACAGAATCCTATGGTCCCGGAGAGCTTTCATGGTGATGCCCTTGAAGACGTCCAATATTGGCTAGACCAGTTCGAGCGCGTCGCCCAGTATAACCATAAGACCAGCTCGGCGGACAAACTCTCGAGTGTCTATTTCTATTTGAAGGACAATGCTCGTACGTGGTACGTAAACCGGGAGAGGAGCTTTGCCACGTGCGACGACTTTCGCGCACAGCTGCCGGATACCTTTTCAAGCATCGACAGGAGGGAAAACGCGCAGCGTCTCCTTGAAATCCGCGTTCAAAAGCCCAATGAGAGTGTTACTATGTTCTCGGAAGACATGGCCCGTCTTTTCCGTAGGGCAGACCCAGACATGC
This sequence comes from Dermacentor andersoni, assembly GCF_023375885.2. Taxonomy (NCBI): domain Eukaryota; kingdom Metazoa; phylum Arthropoda; class Arachnida; order Ixodida; family Ixodidae; genus Dermacentor; species Dermacentor andersoni. The sequence continues at coordinate 30,863,142 of NC_092815.1, forward strand.
CAGAGGAAAGAAAGCTGCGATATCTGTTGCGAGGAGTGAAGGAGCAACTGTTTGCCGGCCTTGTGAGAAACCCACCGACAACAGTGGCACAGTTCACAAAAGGGGCTACAGCCATTGAACGGGCCCTGCATCAACGATACCGCCAGCATGACATGAGCAACTCGGCGGCGAACACTTCCGTACTGGCTGCGAGTAACGAAATTTCTCCGCGTGAAGTTGTCCGAGAAGTGGTGCGAGAAGAGCTTCGGCAGCTCGGCTTTGTGGTTGCGCCTACGGAACCGACGCCAGCGTTGTCTTTTGTTGCTGATGTAGTCCGGGAGGAAGTCCGGCAAGCTTTTTCAGCGCCAGACTGTGGGAACGTACCGCGGCGCCTCACTTATGCGGAGGCTGTTCGCCGTCCACTCAACGCAACTTCAACGCCGTTGACACCCATAACTACAACACCACCTACGCCACAAACAGAGCCGACATCGTCACCCTCGTCGACTCTACCGACCCCGCCGATCATGCCAGCACCAACAACGCCGCATTTTCGACATGCACACGCCACTCCTTGGCTCCATGGAGAGTTACCGCCGAACTATCAGCGTCGGAAAACCGATTTGTGGCGCACCGTCGACCGTCGACCAGTGTGCTACCATTGTGGTGAAGCTGGACACGTCTATAGAGTTTGCCACAAATGGAACAACTGTCGCGTCGCTCAACACCCAAGCTTTCCTGCCAACTATGCTTATTCTCCGTACGACGGTCGACGCGCTTACAACGACGCCCCTGTGAACAGTCAGCCACAAAATACGACGACGCCCCGACCACGTTCTCCTTCTCCATCTCCGGCGCGCTACAATTCGCCGACTCATCGCAGTTATGCCGACGTCACTAGGGGCAGATCGCCTAGCCCTCGATGGGGAAACTAGCCGTAGCGACCTCCGGGGGTGAGGTTGCCAATACTCTAACTGCTCCACATCCCCCGTTATCGACGAACGACGACGTGAAGACTGCATTGACGAAAAAGACGCACAGCACAACGACGAATACGACTGATAGAAGTACGAAAGACGTAACTGACATCGTCAGCGCCGAGCTCACCGTTTGCATTGACGGCCACGAAATAGCCGCTCTGGTTGACACTGGCTCCCATTTTTCAATCCTAAGCTTACAGGTCGCTGACAAACTGAGGAAGGTGAAGACACCATGGCACGGGCCCAACATAAGAACCGCCGGAGGTCAGTTGATGACACCTGTCGGGAAATGCACGGCCCGATTCTTAATCGCCGGTTCAACCTTCGTCGTCACCCTCGTCATCTTTACTGAGTGTTGAGAAGAACTTATATTGGGCATGGATTTCCTACGGGAGTACGGTGCCGTGATTAACATCCGTCACAGAAGCGTCACATTTGCCACGAGTTCGGATAGTGTCACCAATGAGAAGCCACAACAACCTCGCTTACGTATTGCCGCGGACGACGTCATACTTTTGCCGCGGAGTTGCTCTCTCGTACAGGTGCGCTGTGACAGCCTGCAAAATGGGACTGGAGTAGCTGAACACATCAGTGCGCTAGCACTGAATTGCGGTGTCTCCATATCCAGAGCACTTATCAATGTAATCGACGGAAGCGCCGAACTCTTGCTGACGAATTTTAGTAAGGAGCGCCGACACATCGTTAGAGGCACTGCTGTCGCCTATTTCGACGAAGTGACAGAAATACAAGACTGCCACTTAGCGCAGGAGTCGGCCTCTACAATCCACACAGCCGCGCCTATTCTAGACGTTAATCCGACGTTAACGGCCGTTGAGCGGAACCGTCTTCTTGAGCTCATCAATCAGTACCAGAGCTGTTTCTCCTCTGCGTCAAGAGTTGGTCATACGCCACTTACCAAACACCGCATCATTACTGATGTCGACGTCAGACCCATCCGACAAAACCCTTATCGTGTGGCCCCAAAGGAACGCGAAGCAATACAAAAACAAGTGAAGACGATGCTAGAAGATGCCGTTATTCGACCATCTAATAATCCGTGGGCATCACCTGTAGTTTTAGTGAAGAAGAAGGACGGTAGCCTGCGCTTCTGCGTCGACTATCGGAAGCTCAATCAGGTCACAAAGAAGGACGTTTATCCACTGCCACGTATTGATGATTTCTTGGATAGGTTGGGAAACTCGTGCTACTTTTCCTCAATGGACTTGAAAAGCGGTTATTGGCAGATCGAAGTGGATGAGAGAGACCGTGAGAAAACAGCCTTTGTGACGCCTGACGGACTTTATGAATTTCAGGTACTTCCTTTCGGTTTGTGTTCGGCGCCAGCAACATTTCAGCGTCTAATGGACACTGTGCTCTCCGGACTCAAATGGCAAACATGCCTGGTGTATTTGGATGACGTGATTGTCTTTTCCGCAACGTTCGACGAACGCTTACGAAGGCTGAAAACTGTTTTTGAAGCGATACGCTCTGCCGGTCTCACTTTGAAGCCTGAGAAGTGCCATTTTGGTTTTCATGAGCTCCAGTTCCTCGGTCACGTCGTCAGTAGCCAAGGAGTCCGACCTGATCCGGATAAAATTGCCGCCGTCGCTAATTTCCCGATTCCATCAGACAAAAAAGCCGTGCGACGTTTTCTGGGACTCTGTGCATATTACCGGCGATTTATTGCGAATTTCTCGCGTATCGCATGGCCGTTAACACAGCTCACCCGAGAAGATATGCCTTTTACTTGGGGCGAAGACCAGCAGCGGGCATTCCACGAGCTCCGGCAACGCATGCAATCGCCTCCTGTATTAGCACACTTCGATGAGGAAGCCCCGACGATATTGCATACAGACGATAGTAATGTCGGTCTAGGGGCGGTGCTAGTACAATGGCAGGGTGACAGCGAAAAAGTGATTGCTTACGCCAGTAGGACACTATCCCGAACCGAAGCTAACTACTCCACCACTGAAAAAGAATGCCTCGCAATGGTATGGGCAGTTCTGAAATTTCGTCCGTATTTGTATGGTCGGTCTTTCACCGTAGTTAGTGATCACCATTCCCTCTGCTGGCTCATTAATTTGAAAGATCCTTCCGGCCGGCTCGCACGCTGGAGTCTTCGACTCCAAGAGTTCGACTTTATTGTTACATACAAGTCGGGAAAACGGCACGCAGACGCCGACTGCCTTTCTCGGTCTCCTGTTGAGCCAGCAGCACAAGACGATGACGATACGGTTTTTCTGGGACTCGTGGATACTGCCGATCTTTCACGCCAGCAACGGGATGACATTGAATTGCTGCGGCTTATTGATTACCTCGAAGGACGAACCAACAGCGTGCCGAGGCTCTTTGCAAGAGGGGTGGCATCATACTGCTTGCGTCGCAACGTCCTCTACAAGGAGAACTTCTCGCCTAGCGGCAGAAACTACTTACTTGTTGTTCCATCACCGCTTCGACTTGAAATCTTACGCGCCTGTCACAACGAGCCGACTGCTGGGCACTTGGGCTACACTCGCACATTGGCACGGATTCGGCAGAATTACTACTGGCCGAGACTTACTGGGGTCGTTAAACGTTACGTTCAGACATGTCTGGATTGCCAACGTCGTAAACCGCCATCCGTCAAATCAGCCGGCTTACTGCACCCTGTTGACGTACCGGCTACACCATTTGCACAAGTAGGCATGGACTTTCTGGGCCCCTTCCAAACGTCTACTACTGGTAAAAGGTGGATAATCGTTGCCACGGATTATCTCACTAGGTATGCCGAGACAAGTGCCCTGCAACGGGTAACAGCAGATGAAGCGGCACGATTTTTTCTGGAATCCATCGTTTTAAGGCATGGCGCTCCCGCAGTAGTCGTCACGGACAGAGGTACTGCGTTCATGGCCCAGTTTTTAAATATCGTTCTACGTCTAAGTGGTACCGCCCACCGGAAGACAACGGCGTATCACCCTCAAACGAACGAACTGACAGAACGACTCAATAGGACATTGGCTGATATGATAAGCATGTACGTAAATGTAGAGCATAGGAACTGGGACGAGGTTTTACCTTATGTCACTTTCGCGTACAATACGGCTCGTCAAGAGACCACTCGCAAGACGCCCTTCAGTCTCGTATACGGCCGTGAGGTTACAACAACATTAGACGCAATGCTCCCTCATGAATTTGACGACAACGAGACGGGTGCTGAAGATATAACACACCGAGCAGAGGCAGCTAAGCAGCTTGCGCGTCTGCGAATCCACGAACAACAGGACTGTGACGCCAGACGCTACAATCTTCGGCACAAAGTCATAACATACAACATCGGCGACAAAGTGTGGGTCTGGACACCTATTCGACAGCGTGGGCTCTCTGAAAAGCTCCTACGCAAATACTTCGGGCCCTACATAGTTCTCCGACGCATCAGTGACGTCAACTACGAAGTCGTTCCAGACAGCTCGCACTCTTCAAAGCGCCGACGGCATTTACCCGAGGTCGTTCACGTGCTGCTTATGAAGCCGTACTATGAGGACTGCCAAGACTGCGCAGTTCTTTACCGCTGCTTTCCAAGCCGCTATCATCGGGACGATGATCTTTTCTAAAGGGGGAGCAAATGACACAACTATATTTGGCAGAACCATAATTCAGCGGGTATGAGCCAGTTGGGGCGACGCTGAAGTAGCGCGGGTTTTTAGGTGAAGCGGGGAAAACGAAGAAGACGTTGTTGTTGTTCCCTTGGAGGACTGATAAAGTGCGTTTCTTGGCGGTGCTGCTACGCATACTCGTCGATCCCACGTCGTTACAATATATATATATATATATATATATATATATATACACTTATTGATTCGAATGATTCTTATTGTGCCAAAGTGACAAAGGGAAAGTTTGGTCACTTAGTCTTTTTATTTTGTTTCTTGAGTAAATAATAAGTAAAACTGTACTTTATTCACGGAGGTTAGGTATTTACGTTTTTCCAACATTTCTATTGTTGACCGAATGGCTTTATTTTTTTAATTACGTACCCTTGAAAATCTGACATTGCTAAAGGTGCACTGTTGTGAATTCTACCTCACGATTAGGGTGCTTTTCTGCGTAAGACCCCTATATTGAGTTACGTACGTGTGCGAGTTATAGACGAATAAGAACACCCTTATGGGCGCAAATTGGTTTACTGTGTAGCATGCTTCCCTTGCTTTTTTTCTTAGCATGCGACTTAAAGCTCTGACAGTATTTATTTGGTCCTTCGGATTAAACTGTCGAGTAGAAATCGCGCCTGGTCCTTCAAGCAAAGCCTATCAAGCATGCCCGAGGTTCCTGGACCATTGCAAACTTTGGTATTTGCCAGGAGTGAAGGCTGCACTCGCCGTCTGTCTTTCTCACATCGCCCTTCCGCGTTCGTTTGAATTGGACTTGAACCGCCTTCTATTTTTGGCCTGTGATCACCTCCCCTGCATAGCTGAACAGGTGGCGACGACGTGAATAACAAGGAAATTTATTCGCGAGCTTTATTTTGACTGGCAGTTCCGTCTTACCGCTGCACTAACTGGAACACCGTGTAGACCTTCAATTAGAACCTTCCCACACAAGCAGTAGCTTCTCGGTTAAACCTCCCTGACGACGCTGCCCGACTTGAATGTAGGCAGTTAGAAAGAAAAACGGAAAAAAGAAATAGCAAGAACAAACAGAAAGTAATATTCAGAACCAACGCACACATTTGAATCTCTGTGCAGCGAATATTTCGTGAAGCGGTTAACCGAATGCTATAAATTACAGCTGCTCATCTGCACCACGTTTTGCAACGTAATGATTACGTGCGTGCGCAGCAAGACGGCAAGAACGTGGCGGCCTCCACCGCGCCGCCCACGTGACCCACGCGACCGCGTATTACAGTGCCTCCGGTATTTGTACAATTTTCTACTCCACTGCCTCCAGGATTTGCCCATTTTTACTCAATAATAAACCGACCGAGCAGAAACGCGAAACCCCCGGAAAGATGGCATGGAAAGCTTCGCCTATATTAGGGGCAGCACAAATAGCTATACTGTGTAATCCGAATCGCACCACGAGGGCATTCTTGTTTCTTAGCTATACGGCAATACAGCGGCAGCGGCAGCCGCTGTCAGCAAAGCCCGCGAGGTTTCGCAAAGACAGATACGCTTTCAGAACGTGGAGTTATGACGTACTTCTGCTTACGTCATCACGAGGCTCGGTAACTGCCTCATGTGGGGAAATAGCTCAAGACAGCGCAATTTCAAAACCTAAGACGACGACGCGCAAAGAAGCGTTTGACATATTTCATATACATGTCAGGAGGACAGACTATTGGGCTAGTTGGTCTTGCATTAGAATTGTGGTAGTTTATCGCGAATTAATACACGGACACAAAAGAACAAAACGGACAAGGACGGACGCTTAAATGTCGGTGGTTTAAACGAAGTTGCGCCTGCAGTGGCCTAGGGTCCCCTGGACAGTATGCTAGAATATTGGTTACACAACCAAGAAAGGACATATCTGCGTTACTACAAGTATATATAGGGTGTTTTTTTTAGCTGCACCATACTTTTTGAAAATTGCGCGTTGAGGCGCAGCCATTACTTCTACGAGAAACCAAAATGTTCAATTGAATATTTAACATGGTTACGCTAATTAACATATTAATTAGTTACTTCACGCCACACATTTCAATCTACGAATAATAGCCGCTGAGTTCGGAAGGCGGATCCACTTGGAAGGAATTCTCTGGACAGCATCAGTTCCGAGATATTAATTTTCAGTCACCGAAGAAATGCATTGGCATTCCACTTACTTTATTAAGAAACCGCTATTTTATGCACTGGAGCACAAAAGTAACTAGAACACCAATGCATTTCTACGGACTCATTGAAAATTATTATCTCGGTACTGGTGCTGTCCAGAGAATTCGCTCCAAGTGGATACGCCGTGCGAACTCAGTGGCTGTAATTCGTAGAATAAAATATGTGGAGTGAAGCACTTAATTAAATAGTTAATTAGCGTAATTACTTTAATTGTTCAAATGAACTTTTTGATTTCTCGTAGAAGTAATGGCGGCCTCATCGAGAAATGTAGATCAAGGGTTAGAATTGTGCTATCTGCCATAGCAATCTTTAAACAATTTGTTGCAGCTAAAGAAAAACACCCTGTATAATCAGTGCTGTACTATCGTAAATTAAGAACCTCCGAAACCGAAGTAATTGTGCACTAACTTGAGAAAGGCGCAGTAATGAAAAGTGGAGGGCACGCGAAGTTTGCACTACTTTACTTATTTCTTCCACGGCAAACATGGAAAATGCGCTCGGTGATGAGAAAGTGACATAAATAATTCTCTTTACTTATGATCTCCTTAGCTGATTCTATTATGGCAGTAGTCAATGAAGTTTTGTTAAAAGCTTTGTGATCGGAAGCAGCTGCAGGAGCCGGTCAGAAAACGCGCCTGCATTAATAAAGAGCGAAAACGAATGGAGAATCTTTGTCCGACGCTGTCACTTCATTGCCAGTTTTTTGCTTGACAGCTGAGCCGACTAACGAGGTGCGTGTGTTGGTAAAAAAAAAAAAACGACGAGATTGGAACGTGAGCTTCGAGCACTGCTTTGAACCGACTTCAAATTCTCTTTTTGTTTCTGCAGTGAAATCTGGATGGTCCTATCTCTTTCCTAATGACCACGGAGAATGTTTCTGAGAGACGTGGGTGCTTTTTTGTAATAATCGGTTCCCCACTTCCAACGCTCATTCTGTCGCGTACTTCATCTTGTCGTCGCGTTCCTTTGTTGCGCTGATTTTATGCTTTACTGCATGAGTCAAGTACAGTGCGAAGCCAACTATTGCACTGTACTGATCCAGGTAATTTGCTTTCGGATTCCGAAAGATGTAGTTTAAGAGCAGTTTAAGTGTAGTTTAAGTGTAGTTCAGACTTAGTTTGCTGCTGTTAGTATGAACAATCTCGCGTAACGAGCGTAACGACCTTGGACGCAGCGCCCATGCAACGGAAGCGTCTGTGTAAGCAAGAGCCGAGAAGTTCTAAAAGGTGGCGGAAGCCGGCTGTTATTTTGCAGTTACTGTGCGCCCATCTGTGACCGGAGTGAAGGACGGGGTATTTCGAGGGGAAGAAAAGCTTGTCAGCTCCAACCAACAAGGTGTAATATCTGCACTTTAAAAAAAATCTTGCACTCAATTTCCAACAGTTAATTCCGCCAGCACAATGCACTAACTGTTGTTAAAACAATAACTGCGTAAGGCAAACTGCGCTTTCTACAGCATGTGCACATGCTTATATAATATCGTACCAAAGAACATTGGTCAGTTGCTATTGTCATACGTTTTCATACAATATATGCGTGTTTGTACGCATAATGTGTCCTCTGTCAAGAATTACACACACACACACACACACACACACACACACACGCATATATATATATATATATATATATATATGCTTTCTTGTTTTCCTTCGACAACCGAAATATTAGTCCTAAGTGTCACCGCCAACAGTGCTCATGGCGTGTTCCGCATAAAACAGTGTGCGTGTGCACCCACCTACGTAACAGTGTGGCGTAAGCCGCTAATTACGCCATCATGATGGCTGCCGCCTTTGTTTTTCTTCAGCCTCACCAGGGACGCGCACGCAAACAAGCTACCGGTATATTCGTGTCCTCCAGCCAGCTCGTCGCGCTTTTCAATGTCGTCGTCATCAACGACCGAGCGTGCACGGTCACCAAGAGCAAGGAAACGGCGAGAGCGAGGCGGCAACGTCTTGGAGGCGAGTTGACCGCCATTACACCCACTTCGAAACAGCGCGCTTGCTCGGCGCCCATCAGGGAGAGAGAACGGGCGTGGGCCACTTTTGGCGGCGGGAAAGGCGGGGTGGAGGGGGGGCAAGCACCGCGCGCAGACCGGCAACCCACTACTCCAGCTGCGAGGGGGCTCAAGGAGATGCGCCCGTGTAAACGCGTAACCGGAGGCGGCAGCATTGCTCGGTTATGAGAAGACGTTTCCCCAGCTCTAACTCACTGAACTGCCTTCTGTAATTATTCATGCATCTTGCATGCATAATCGAAAGCATGCAGTGTAGTGGAAGCTGTGAAGCTGGCACTGCTCATTATACATAATGGTCGGTTCGTTAGTTCGAACTCGGGAAGAGCGACTGTATTTTAACAGAACGACCGATAAATTAATAACAAAACAGTGCGCCTTTTTAGTCTCAGAATCGAAGTAGGTGAACACATAAGGTGCCGCCAAGTTTGCCCGAACCCTTCTCAGTGGTGGTGACAATTCTTGTTGGTGTTGTGTCACACGAAGTTCACGAGAAGCTATAGCCACAATATGCTTTACCGTTTAAAAAGCTACACTAACACACGACAGCCCCTTTTTTTTATTTCTGCGCCATAATTCTTTGTGGTGTGTCTCTAATCAAGACAGATAACACCGTGCAATAACGAATCGGGAGTCTGACGAATTGGAAGTTCATGTTCACAAACGGTTCCAATTTGTCTTCACAGGTTTACCATTACTTCCCACTCTGGCCGCCTGTGACGACTTAACGATACTAGAGGCATAACCACTGCGGAAGTAGTCGTGGACTGCAGTCCTGATGTGGGAACTTTTTTGTGAGATCGGCGCGGCATGCAGTCAACCTGACGACGTTTTGTATAGGCACGGCCACGCTGCACGCTTCTCATGAGATGCTATTTGAGCGCGTCCGCCGCGACAAAGCAGCTCGTTTCGTAGTTCACTTAGTGTCGCTATCGTTGTTCCTTTCCTCTTGTACTCCACTTCTGCGTAGCGCTCGCGAAGCACGCCCTCATCAAGACAAGGGTCATCGCCTTCGCAGGGCGTGGACTCGTGGCCCGTGCCAGCCCTTCGTCCGACGCCTTCAGCTCGCTGTCACGCTGGGCGAGGTGGGCCGCTGTCGCAGTGCGAGGTGGGTCAGCGTCCCACCACCGCGCCAGGCGTGCGCGCAGGTTCTTTCGAATAAGCCTTATACTTACGAACCGTCCCACTCGGGCCGCCATCTCTTCTATTTCGACTCGGTCTTCCGCTTTTGTGCAGCCGCTCCGCCCTTTGACTCTGATGGCTTCTTTTGCTGTCTCGTTCTGGAAGAGCCGGCGCATTTTCCGAGGTAATGCTTGTTCGCCTGGGATGCTCGCGTGTCTCTGACACATAGATACACGAAGTGGATGTAATGGCATAGAGTTCAAAACGCAGTATTACCGCTTGCTGGTCCGCTGCCGTTTGAGGTTTGCCTCGTAGAGTCAAGGACTTACCGGCTTGCTTCGTTTTAGCTTCCTTCTTTTGAAGGGAAGCTTGTATTGCCTCATTTGTGTCGGCGTCGGTGTTGGTGTCACCGTACAAAAAAAAAAAACGCAAGCCGCGCAAAAATAAAAATTGCTTGTCGGGCTGCGGATTCCAGTCCCCGACCTACGAGTTGTAAGACCATCACGCTAGCCAATTCAGCAACTGTCGGTTTTATTTTCTTTAATATATGGGAGCAGGCTCTTCAACAAAATAATAAAAGCAAAGCGCCAGAGAAATTTAAGGCGACTGGTTAAAAAAAAAGGGGCTGTTTCGTGCCGTGGTCGACAAAGTACTGCTTGTGTCCACATGCTGAAACTATTTATCACTGTTCTGTAGTTTGTAGAGATGCTGTGTTCTTCTGGGACATTCTCCAAAGAACGCTTAAAAAGGATTTAGATGTCACGCCATACACAATTCGTTTCCTACTTTTAAAGATCCCTGTGACCCACCATATGACATGTTTATGGTACTTCGCGCAGTAGAATGTGTGACAGGCACGGTGAACCACCGTGAAGCACTCGGTTGTTTTTTACAGCGGAGCTGTATATGGCTAAGGTTCCGCGCATTTTTGTTCTCCGTGAACAAAAACTATCGTCATCAATGGCTTATACCCTCGTAAGCATTCATGCTCCCGTATGCAAGCAAAAAATGCTGTTTCATAGCCCCGTAAGGCAGCGGCTACAAGCACTCAGCAAGTGAAGCGAACAGTGCTTAAATTCTTTCTAATCACGCATACAAAATACAGAACAGCATGTCGAAAACTGTCATCATCAGTGGCTCATACCCCCGTTAGCAAGGGCTCATGCCCCCGTAAGCAAGTAGAGAGAGAGAGAGAGAGAGAGGAAAGGGGAAAGGCAGGGAGGTTAACCAGAGAAAGAGATCCGTTTGGCTACCCTACGCTGGGGGGAGAGGGGAGGGGGAGGGAAAGTGGTAACAAAGTAGAGATAAGGAAAGGAAGGAGCATAGCAAGTAAAATATGCAGTGACTCATAAGGCTCATGGCTATTCACTTTCTGTGAATTAGCTGCGATGACAATACCCCTGTTGTTGTCGGTAATTTCAATGGGGGTGTGTCGGCACCGAAAAGAGAGCTGCGGTTAACGCGTTCCCTGTTGCAAATATATCCCTTGCGATGCCACTCCGATTCAGCCCAACCGATCACCCAGTGGCGTATGTGCATCGATTAGACATAATCAAAGAATGTGATTGCAATTGCGAGTAAAATAATGAGCACCGATCAAGACAATAAATGAGTTCGTACCCTTGTTCAAAATTATGTGTCACCTCGGTGTCGTGTGCTAAAGAGCTTCGCTGGTCAACCACCTTTCCAGAGTGGAATGACTCATGCTTTTCTGGATTATGTTGCCTACGTTCGTAGTGTGTATGCTGCAAAAGAAACAGCGCCGAACTGGATGCCTTTATAGGACACTTGCGCGTGTTTGCCTGGCTTTTGAATGTGTTTTTAGCCACGGTCGGTTCATCATACGCGCCCTTTAAAGCGGGGCTTTTAGAAGTAGACGCAACGCAAGGAACGAGCCAATCACAGGCGCCCCCTCCCTCCTAAGGAGGGAAAGGGTGTGATCGCGTGTTCGCTCGCCTCACGCCTGCCGTTTCCCACCAGTTCAGACCCGGCAATCAGATGGGGAAGCCCCGTTTGGTTCGTTTTGCCGAAGAGCAGGATGCGTTGAAGGAACGGCAGCGGGAGCGGGTCGCACGTCATGCGTTCGGCCGAAGAACAGACGGCGTTTGATGAACGCTGCCGGGACCTCGCTCGAGAAAGGGCTCGTCGTCGACGTGCCGACCTCTCCGTGAGGGAGCGCGAAGCCAAGGCGTTACGACAGCATAGGGCCGCGGATCCCGACCTTCACTTGCACCCCTCTTCGCAGTAGTGGAAGGGCGGCAAACTTTTAAAGGACATATTTGACTTACAGACACAATATAGCGTGTACGCTGGAGTGACATTTGCAGTCAGTGTAGTCCAGTATAGCGTGGAGGGCGAACAACATTTGCAGGGACGTTGCGTCCTCCGGTTGTCCCTACCTGACACTATGGAAAATATTCTTCCCAGACTAAAATCAGGAAATTAAACGTTATCAAAGAGTCCCTGTCCAAGCTGTCAACAGCAATGCGCATTTGACAAAAAATAAATCAAAGGCCATTTTTTAAAGAAAGGTGGTTGAACGCGAAGCAACAAACCCAAGAAATGCTGAGCGACGCGATGCTACGCATATGTGCTTTGATTGCTTGCTTAGGTTTGTATCTATTGCCAACGACCATGCAGCGAGCCCAAGAAATGCTGAGCGATCCCATGCTATGCATATGAGATTTGATTGCTTGTGTAGGATTGTATTTTCCAGATCGTAAGACGAGCCCCTGTTCACGTGCACTTGTCTGCGATAAGCAGGGAAGCTCAGTTAATCGCCACAGGGGTGGTGTCATGCTTAGCAGACGCAACTTGCGCTTCCAGTGAACTCTGTGCGCATGCGCTGCTCTTGCCGAGCTCGTCGCTTCGCGCTGTTATCAGGCACTGACCGGCCAGCCAGTCGATGCTGGCGCGGTACTGCGAATGTAGACTGTAGTGTTATACACAGATGTGTAAGTTGGCTTTCCTGCAGTGCTTTTTCGGCGCTCACGGATGAATCAGTGAGACATAGAAAGCTTCACTTTAAAACAGTTATTTGATGTTCAATTGACAAAAATAAAAGTGTCCTTTGAAAACTACAGAAATTTGTTCTTGACCTTCGACTTTAGTAGCCGGTTGTTCCACTTGATATCCGCTCCCAATGAACTGAGTTTCTCAATTTCGTTTTTGTCACGGAGTTAGCTGGAGTTGTCGGATTAAGTGCAACTTGTAAGCCTTCAGGCCTCCAGCCTCCGGGAAACTACCACGGCGTCCCGACGCTTTTGTGACTGGCCCCGGTAATTGCAGTTTAGTGCAAAAAGAGTGTTGATGTGGTGGCGCCGCTGAACACATTTAAAACTAACGTTCCTGGTTTCGAACACAGAAAACTGTTTAGGTTTATGCGTGCGCATTTCGCCGGAAGAGAGAAAAACAAAGCGTTGAGCGAACAATAACCGTCTTCTTCAACTACGCTATAAGGCGATTGTGACGGGAGAGACAGCGGCACATAATGCGTGAAATGTGCTACTCTTCCTTGAACACAATTATTGCCGACACTGAAAGCCTTTTGTAACTGTCACTCAAGTCCAGTCTCTGCAATGGGCTCACGAAAAGTCTCTTCCAGCAGTTTATGATTTCTTTTCTTATGGCATCTGGTGCCTGGATTCTCTACATACTTCTTTTTCTGACCCGCCGTCTGAAGTGTTCTACAGCGGAGTCCGCGAAAAACAGCGGAAAACCGCAAGAGCTCACCACGTCCAAGAGACGTATACGCATTAAAGACGCCGTCTTATGCCAAAACAAGGTTTTTCTTTTTTTCTGTTTTCTTTTTCTTTTTAAAGTATACGGCGACTGCCCTCATTCCGAGAGAAATAGAAGAAGGCGCGCGCTGCCCAGCGATTGTCCTGGCGCTAGTTGCTCGGAGTCTCCAGCTACAGCATTTCTTTGTTTTTTTGCGCATAATTTTTTCGTTTTGCGTGGCAGTATAAACTTTAGAACACGCATATGACAAGATTCTGCCAGCTCTTCTTCTCTGGGAATCCGATTTAGGCGGCATTTTTCATCTTTCCGTTGCCCGCTACCGCGATTTTCGACAGGGCATGGCATGCTAAGTATAGGGGAAGCGGGCCAATAGCAGACGCCGCCACCACCCTCCTCATCCGGTTATCTAGTTCCGCTGCGCTAGCTCTGCCGCAAAGAAACCCTCTCCATTTGTGCATGTTGCTCGCCTGCTGTCAGGCAATTATAGAAGAGGAAGCTGTCAAGATGGGCAATGGCATTCGCTTTAAAAGAAAACACAAGTGGCCTCCTATAAACAAGGATACCGTTTCATTGCGCTCTCCAAACAAAGCGGCGGGTCACCTTCCGATGCTTGCGTCGGCAGTTGTGTAAATTTGACGTCAGGAGATCGGAATAAAAAAACTGATTGGAATAGTTTTATGTTATAGCGCCCTGCCTCCAACAATGCATCTCAACGACGAAGTTCTAAACTCCAAATCCCTAAAATATTTGACGAGGGTTGCCATGTAGAGCTCTTTGAAAGTGCCGTAATGCCCGCCGCCCCAGAATATAATCGAATCGAATGCTTTAGAGAGGCTGTTACCTGCAAGCACCTTTGAGCATTCAGTTGCAGAATGTATCAACAGCGGCTTAATGCGACCTACCGGGCAATGACAGCCTTTAATGTTATAAGGTGACAAAGAAGTTATGTTCTCTAGCTTCTTTTGAGGAGGTTGCCAAATCAGACAGAAATTAAATTCGCTACTGGACTTAAAAAGTTGCCTATCTTAAATTCGAGCAGACTCGGCAACTGTCTCGTCGGAGTATCCAGGGGTGCATAATAAGTTCGATTTGTATACGCGGAGTTGTTCTGTTGTATCACATCTGCCTCTCTCTGTAATAAACATCCCCTTTCGCGAGAAGGGCAGCGACGTTTTCCTGCGGTAAGCAATTAGTTCCTACATTGTCTGTAAATCTGCCTTCTCTATTCCTTGAACGAAGCGTTTCCTGTTACTTCAGCATTTCACGTTTCCATCCTTCGAAGTGAGTAAAGGAACACCGGTGCTGCAAAAGTGTGGTTTGCCCTCCTGGTTACAAGAAAATGTCATGCACGCTGGAACGCAAAGACAATACATCGTTATCATTTTCTGCGCCTGAGTTGGCTGGTGACAGAATGTGCGCTGTCTCAATCCTTCAAACATGCAATACTGCAGAAGCTACGACTGGCATTGGTGAACGAGGTGCAGAATGAACAAACGTTTCTTTTTTTCTCGATAAAGATTGTATCACATCATCTATAAAAGAAGAGCAGCACCACTGCCTAGGTAGTTTAGTGGCCATGGCGTTCGGTTGTTGCGCAGGGGGTCGCGGAATCTCGAACTGTCGGACGGTCAGTGAGGCAACCCAGCCCCTTGTTTAGGCTCGTGGGAGTTCATGGTGTTTTTTTTTCTTTTTTTATTGTTTAACCTAGGTAGGACATTAGGCAGTATAATAGCAAGAGCTTGGTGGCGCAACCCCCCACTCCGTTCCAAAGGGGACGCTCATAACATCCATCCATCCATCCATCCATCCATCCATCCATCCATCCATCCAACCATAAAGTACTGGTAAGTTTTAACAATGTTAACCAAACAGAGTCGAGCAAAGTGCCAGTACGAAAAGATCTCAGAATCTGTCCCATCTACCGTGCGGCCACTGATAAACCAGAAGTTCCTCATTTCTGGATGGCTTATATATTACACTTGCCTATAGCAACGAAGTAGTGTCCGCTTCCTCGTCTGCGTATGTACTCGCCACGCAAGCTGAGCGCGCACACAGAGTACAAGAGGTGAAAGGACAAAGAATTCAAGGTGGACTCGCAGGAGCCCGAGCCACGCGCAACCTACGAAAGCGGAAGCAAGCGAATTATGAACGCGCATCGCGGCGCCTGAGCGCCCACCAAGCCACCGTCTGCGCGCGATCCGATCGGCGATGTGGGTAGGAGAGAAGTGCGCAGAGCCCCCGAGAAGGGGGGGGGGGGGGGGGGGGGGGGCAGGGGCGCCACGCCGCCTCTGGGAGCGTGGGCGGCGAACTGCTTATTCTTTATTCAGCTTTGTTTTCCTTTTCTTTTTTTTTGATGGCGAAAAGAGTTCGCGTGGTTGCCGAAGAGTTGGAGCGTGAACTGGGGCCGTTATTGTGCCGCCTCCATCCCGGCATCAGCTTCTCTGTGAGTGTGTGCACAACCATTCACAGCTTCTCACCGGCTCGTGTAAGAAAAGGCTCCGGCAAGAAAAAGGCTCGTATTCGCCAACGCCGTCAGCAATGCAGAGACTTCCGCGACCTGAACCCGAAACATTCAGCTACGCATTCGGGCTATACCATGCCGCTTGCCTTCCTTCCTTCATTTTTCCTTCTTTTCTTTTCATGCTAGCGGGAATAACCGAACGTGCAACCGCGGAAACATAAGTATCGAATGGAACGAAGTCTCGCTAGCCTGTCTGGCAGCGAGTTGCTTTGGTTGCGTGACCTTCGCCGCCGTCACCGACTGCCACGGCAGAGCAAATAGGAAGCTAGAAGCGAGCCGCTCTCGAGAAGGCGGCGACAAGTGTGTTTCGGTGAACGGTGAAGGGGATTCGAAGTACGAATCGTTTCCGGGACACGGGGGGGAGCGGGGGGGGGGGGGGCACCCTTTGTTTGCCCCGATGACGGCGCTGCGGGTAAGAAGTCCCTTCATTCGGCGCTGCTCCCGCTGATGCGGTTTGCCTGTTTCTGATTAACGACCTTGTTTGTCGGAGACAGCGGATGGTACAAAGAAGCGCGATAATTTGAATACACTGTGCGCTTGTATTACGAGGGAGCTTGTGGTTCCCTTTCACTCAAGGTTCACAAATGTGACCCCATTTTGAAGATTGCTTCTCTTCGCTCAACAAAACGCGCGTGCCGTGCGATGGTCGCTGCACGTTTGCCTGTGAGTCGTGCCTGAGCTTATTTGTTTCAGTCGGATTGATTGTCGGATATTGTCGTTTAACTTTTGATTACTTGAATAGAACGAGTACCGGAAACGAGAGCCAGAAAAGTATGTAGCGCATTCTTCTTTTTGACGATGTAACTTGTAGCTGTTATCGTTTATAAAATACCACTATTATATACTGCATCGCATGTCCAAGGTGCCTAAATTCAGCCAGGATTACGAAAGTCGATTGTGTCAAACAAATTTTTAATTGTATTTTTAAACGTTTATTTTTCGGTAGGCTTCACTGCAATTCACCAGGGGATCGATGATGGCAGTCTACGCCTAAACTCTGACACACTGACACATAGTAGAGATGCAACTTTAATTCTTCTGTTGATTTTGTTTACATTATTGGTCACAATCTGGTCACATTGTGACCATCCTGGTTTTCCCACTAGCCTGACGTTTACTTTCTGAGTTTCCCGCTTCATGCATTGATGTAATTCGTTCTTTTTTCCTTACCACTGTTTCCACGTGGAAAAAGCTCGTATGTTGGACGTAAAGATAAGAGAACAATTAAATGGTAATTTTTGCATGCTCTGGAAAAAAGCATACGTCGTTCGCTTACTGCAAAAGTGAGCGGGCAAACTGTACTTCGCGCGAGAAAGGAATGTCACCGCTGAATACTTTGAGGTATTTTCTAATGAGTACATCTAGAGATGCCTTAACACGTGTTGCGAACGACCATTAGAAATGAACATTACAAATTAAAGATGTGAAATGTTAGCATAAAAGGGAGCCGTTTATTGGAGTATAAAGTCCTTCATAGAAGTAAGAAGGATTTTGTTTTCAGAAAGAGATCAGTTGAAACTACATGATGTTAACAATTGCATTCAATGAACGGAAGTGAGTGAGCCTAACGATACGAAGAATTAGGACCTTAAAATGTTCATTTTGTCTACCAGTTCTACACTCAGTAAAAATGAGAACAGGTGGGAATGTTTAGTTGAATTTGTCGCCTCTTTCTTACATTTTACACTCTTATGCTGCATTATTTTGATATGAGACCACACGTGCGCTTTCATTCACACATTTGCCACATCTATCGCTACATCGTTGTTTGTTGCAAGTAATAAAACACCTAGAAATTAGTACATTGCTGTCAAAACGCAATGTGCAGCCAGCCTTAGGAAATTTTACTTCTTGTTCTGGATGCTATGTGTTAAATAAAGGGTAGAAGAGGGTTGGGGGGGGGGGGGGGGGGTAACGTTCGCAGCATTTTCGCAACGATATAAATTACACTTGTCCCGGCTATAGTAGCCTCAGAATTTTGAGACGTACTTTTATAAATGTCTGTTCAGAACTTTAAAACCACGCGAACAGCTCTTATACAATGGTGCGATCTTAGGAAAATAAGCCATCGGGTTTCCCACAACCATAAAATATAAACTGAAATGACCAAGAATTGTGAAAAAATGAATCCGGAAAAGAAAAGGATTGCAAAGACAGGAAGAAAAATACAATCGAAGGTATAAAAGATCACGTAAGTCAAACTGTCTTATTTCAAATAAGGCAGCAGCTTTTCAACGTAGCAGCTATGCACAAGATCCGCCTGCGTGTAAAATTCACGAGGCCGACTAATGGGGATCGCATCGCCTCTGACTTCAGTGGAGGATGGCGCTGTTAAAAACATAAATAAATGAAGCAGATAAATTTAACGAACAAACGCTTACCTTAAGAAAATCATACCGCGCCATTTCGTGCCACGACCATATATTGCATACCTGAAATCACGTTCTCCATGATATATATAGACGAGCGCGGTATACTGCTCGATAGCTGCGATGTGGCGAATCCGCTACTCTCAGGAGCCCTCCCTTGTCGCCTACGTCGGAACTCAAGAAGCGAATAATGAAGGGCAACCGTGGCAGTGCGCAGCAAAAAAAAAAAAAAAAAAAAAAATGAGAGAAAAGCAAGAAAGAAAGAAAGAAAGAGGTGTCGCAAACCGTCCGCAACGTTCGCCTACGCGATGAAGAGCCCAAGAAAAAAAAAAAAAAACGCCCCTGCTGGACTTCGCGTCTCGGTTGCCCCTGCTCGAACAGCCGCTCTTCGGTCTCGAAATGGATGGCAGCGGGACTCGCGTATGTCTGGGCAAGACCGGCAGTTTGTCGCCGCGAAGAAGCCGTTGAGAGCTATACCCTCAGGCTCTATATAATCACGGCGAAAGGAAAAGACAGACGAAAGCAACGCACTTCGTGTATGCTATACGACCGCTAGGCTACTCGGTGCCCGGCCGCCCCCTGTGTAGCGCGCGCTGAATCACCGCGTCCCCGGTCTGGCTACGCCGACTGCCGTGTCTTACTTTTATGTTCTTCCTGCGGGTACGCGCGTGCCTGTGTGGCCGTCGTTGCTTTCGTTTGCGTTTTCGCCTTATTTATTTCCTTTGGCGCCTCTTCGGGTGGCGGTGGACTTAGCGGATGGTTGACCGCGGAGAGGAAAAGGCTTCGCAGGCGAATCCCTCTCCCCCGCTCCACCCTCTCCGCCGCGCTTTTGTTTGGAGCGCGCACTTTCCACGGCCGCTCGCCTCCTCTCCGTCCGTCTCCGCGCTCGGCGAGTAGCCCGCCGCTGAGCCACGGACGGACGCCCGGACGAAGGCGAAAAAACGCGTGCTCCTCGCGTAACGCATTTGCCGACCGAGAGCCGCGTTCGCTGGTGCATGCCCTCCCGCTGAACGCCGCTGCTTGTCCAAGCGAAGTTCGGGTTTCGTCACCCTGCTTGGACTGTGTTCTCGAGCGTGCTCCTGGACTGGAGAGCGCGCGCGCAGTTTGTGTGGTGTGGTTCCCCCGCGAGGTTCGGAAGATACGGGCCGGTGCCGTGTGACTTCTTGGATACTCATCGTCGACCGGCGCTTTTAAGGAGGGTGTGCTTGATCACGTTGCTTGTGTGACGGAAGGTGCGACATCTTCGGCTTCGCAGTACGTCGAAACTGGCGTCTCCACGCAGCTGCCATCGCGGTCGCCGGAGATATATGTGGCGCTAAGTAAGTGTCAAATTCGTCAAATTCAAAAAAGGAAACTCTGCTTTATTTTTTATTAATTTTTATAAGTCAGAACAGAAGCGTTAAGTTGCCTGAAAGATCTCTAGCACAGCGCAGGAGGGCCTTTAAGTGCTAGTAAGTACTGTGATGTGATGTGGTGTTGGCCAGTGCTAATCAGTTACAAAACGGGCAAATATGGAATAATTACACTGCCTGTATCTCCGAAATGTATCAATATAAGTCACGCTTAGTTATTTACGTCAAGATAGCGAACGTTCAATATGAGGACCCATCGTTTGTAATTATAGCCTAGCCATCCTCGGCGTCATGAGTAATTATTTCGGTGACACAATTTTAGTCTCTAAACTATTGACGTAGTTTTATCTATATTTCACATAGTTTTGCTCCCACTCCCCCCTATTATTTATTGAGCAAGTGAAGGGTCCTTAAGCATAAATAACAAATAATAATGATGACGCCGACTACAACTGAAAGTGGCTTTTGCCATTTTCATCGCGGGCCGCTTTAGAGCGAGCCTCCAGGGAGTCCGCACAAAGCGACTTGATCTAGGCAATCTAGTAAACAATATGTCTATTTACAACCTTCCGTGAATTTAAAAGCATTCGATACTCAGAACTGGCAACATTTATGTTAAAATATACTTCTCTGATCTCTTTTATGAAACCTAAAACATTTCTATAATACAATCTGATCTGTCAATCTTCTGTCAATCAACTTCGACTCACAGATCATTCCATGCTACAATGTTATGTCTTACGGAGGTCGGTATAATGTCAGCGTACATCTTTTATTTACGCGCGATGTTTGCTGTAGCAATCTTCTTCTTGCTGTACCTCACATAGGAGGAAAGAAAGAAGTAAAGAAGGAAGATAATAAAGAGCAGATTGATTCCTCGAGATGAAGCTTGCTACAACGAATTCTATGCTTCCCAACCGACGTTAATACTTGTTATACATACACGCGTGCACTAGCAAGCGCACACAAACACTCACCAGCAGTGATAAAATATACTTGACATTGTCTACATTTTTATCGATTCAGAAGTACGGCAAACCTAATGAAGCGCTAGTGGGGCAAACAATAGCCTTGACTTACTCGGCTTTCAATAATGCCCCCTAATAACGTTCTAGGGAATTTCTGACATTCTGTCAACTGCTGAACCAATGTTCCCTGTGCTTCGATTGCAACATAGTACCACGATAAGCAAGTCAAACGACTTATAGCGCAGTTCTGTCAGAAGGAACGAAAGAAAACCCAACAGCCCTGCGCGCATAAAAGTATTGCGAAGAGAGTCTTCCCGAGAGCCTTCGTTAGCAGCAGCCAGTTGCGGAAAGCTGTTGTGCTTCTTTGTGCCAGCCGCGTAAGAAAAACGTTTTGTCGTCTGGACGCGGATGTCCGGCGTCGGGGTTTCTCCCACCAATTATCTTTTTGCCTGTTGTGCTGTTCTCACGACTAATTGATAAGCAGCCACCAACATGGTGACATCTTCCGCGAGCGACTAAGCAGAAATCACGAAAGGCTAGAAGCAGCCGTGCTAGACAAGGACATTGATGAATTAACAATGGGCACTGTTCCCTTACTATAATGCGGAGACACCGAGGATGCATTCATCGCGTATGCAAGCTTTCGCTCACCTAGGTTACTTCAGATCAGGTGTCTGGAACTCCATTCTATCGCGCCACGTGTCGGACCTCGTATATGACACATATAGCTTCCGTTGAGCCGCACTGCGATATGTTCCAGAGAGATCGAGACAGGGTTTTGGGTGGGCGAAATATACTAGGTGTGCAAAGCGTGAGCGCTGTTGGCGTCTCTTCGATCGCGGCCAAGAGCTCTTCGGGAAACGCCTCAGGCTCCTGATTATCAAATCGGCGTCAATCGTAAGGCAACTGACTCTTCATTTGCCGGTGCACTTGTACATCTTCCGCAACGATGTACAGATTATTATGCCTTCGAATAACCTTGTTTGGTGAAGGCCGAAGAATAATAGCCAATTAACGGCACTTCCATGTTTCACTTCGCGCAATCTTGACTGCCGACTAAGCTCATTGCAAGATTCCTATTTGCGCGTAGGCTTAACCAACGTTCGAGATTAATTTAGGCTACCTAGGCTTATGCAACTCTTTAGATTCATTTGAGCTCCAATTAGCGCACACACGATAGCCAGCTCTGAAATTCGCGGAAGTGGAACAGCCGAAACACACGTAGCATCAAATCATTTCGGGGAAAACTTTTAATTATACGACAAAATAATGAGCCGGTACTACGGAGCCTACAGCATGTTGCACACAAAAACATCGCGACTCCTGCGTAGATTGTCAATTGGGTAAGTTATACGCGTACTATTCTTTTTGCAAAATCGTTTAGCTTAAACTGCCGGATATATTGAACAAAAAAATCTCGCATGCCTCGATTCTCAGGATTAATGGTACCAGGTCTTCATGAGTCTTATTAATGGCTATGCCAACTGTTAATAAGGGTCACATATTACATGCTTTCTATTCTATAGGCATGCGGACGCTTAGAATATGTTGGAGAATTTCTCGATTACCACACAAAGTAACATTAAATATCGAATGGCAGTAGCGCTTAGTCTTAGCTCATGCATACCCCAATCGTATTTCATGTTTTCATCACGCAGCTTTCTTCAACGCTTACTGTAGACGCTGACGTCCACAATGTTGTTATGGTCAGTCAAACCAC
This sequence comes from Dermacentor andersoni, assembly GCF_023375885.2. Classification (NCBI taxonomy): domain Eukaryota; kingdom Metazoa; phylum Arthropoda; class Arachnida; order Ixodida; family Ixodidae; genus Dermacentor; species Dermacentor andersoni. Next base: position 30,885,715 of record NC_092815.1, read on the forward strand.
TCTGCGCAAATGGCCGCGACGTACAGGTTTAACTGCGTGCTGCTGTGAATGAGAGAAGGCAGTTGCGAAGAGTTCCAAAAAATGTGATATGTCATTAATGTCTTTCGATGGTATCTACATTAACCGGACGTCCTTAAGGAGCATCTTTGACCATTTCAGATTTGCGCTTCATCCAAGTTGGTATTCACAAAGCAATTCGTTATGTTCAAAGCCGTTCGCGCAAGAAAAGGGTCTGGTCAATTGTGATAGCGAACAGTTATGAGCACTGCAGCTAGCGAATGAATGACGTATTGCTACGAACCATAAAGCTGTGAATTCGGACTCAGGGCTACCCATATATTAGATCCACTCTACTGAATGAAACGGTAAATTTATTCGGCCCGGAAATTGGGGGCTTTCTGGAATGTTACTGAAGAACGTGCAAACAAGAAGGATGTAGTAGGTGGTGCTGTGGGAGTGAAAGCGTGTGCTCGAAGGCCTAGTTTGAAGCTTCGCTGTGAAGTGCACGGCGATCCCGAAAGCAAATGTTATAGCACTGAAACAGCTCACGTTCAAGCTGGAACTTTGCGCCTCCCTTCAGAGATACAGACAGGAATTAACTCTGTTGTCAGAAGTGGTGCATGTGCAAGTACATATGTTCTGGCGAATCCATGTTGACTCATCTAAAGCAGTATAACAATGTGCCGCAATATTCCGAATCTAGTATTGTTCTGCATGTGCTTTTATCTCGTAGTCTTTAACGCGACATTCCGCGTCTTTTGTTTGTTTTGTAATCGTTAGTTTCGAGAAAATGAGCCCGTGTTCTCACAATTTTGTTGAGGTGTGCGTTAGGTATAGCAGTATCTTTCTTCTGCGTAAGACACGCTTTTAGACCCTTTTCTTGTTTTTGCTTCCCTTGCACTTCACATGAGAGATTCAGAAAGAGCATAGTAGTTGCATCATCATTATAGTATTCATCATCTTTATCATAATAATATTTGAATTCCGCCTTAGGGCGAAGGACTGTCCGAGTCATCTCGCATTACCCTTGATCTGCGTCAACCGAACCTATGTTATGCCGGTAAATTTCCTAATCACATCTCTCTCTCTCTCTCTATATATATATATATATATATATATATATATCTGGCGCTGTTGTTAACGTTTGTCTAAACCAAGCACCATTTGCACATGTATAAGAGCCCAAAATATTTGCCATTCCTTAATTTAACTTCCCCCGCTATGTCAGCATGTGTCTCCTTTCACCCAGGATAAAGGTAAAAATAAAAACGAAAAAGGGAAGAAGGAAACGACTCGATTTCAATAGATGTCATTTATGAAGGCTTCCTTGTGCTTTCTCAGGCCTCCGTGAATATAATCTCTTCAGCGAAAGCAGAACACGTTCACAAGAAAGCATGTCAGAACGGTGTAAGCAGACAGCGAACTTTTTTTTTTTTTTACAGACGCATTTACGGGCAAGAGGAGGCACTAGTGCACAAAAGCGTGCGAAGAAAGTGTGGACGATTAAATTCTGTTTTGCTATTTTGGGGCAGCTTTGAGAAAAAAAAGAAAACAAACGCGTCGCGTTGCTGCATCCGCGGTTTCGCCGCATGCAAAGAGTCGAGGTCACGGTCAGCTAGAGGAGCGCCGAGCCCAGCGTCTTGCCCGCAACTCCTCCTTTCTTTGAGATCGGAGGCGCGAACGATTCCCCGAGCAGGCTCGTACTTTCGCCCGTCCTTTGGACATGCCTCGTACGGAAAGACGGCAGAAACGAGACGCAGAGAGGGGGAGAAACAAGAAGAAAGACGAAATGCCGCGTTATTAGCAGAAAATACGCGACACGAGCAAGGAGGTATACGCGCCACGTCACGAGGGCGGGTTAGTCACGCGAGAAAAAAGGAGCCTTATTTTATCTCCCTCTCGCTTATCTCTCCGTTTCCTTCGTGAAAGACGTGACAGAGACGGCGCTGAGTCACGAGCGGCGTGGTCAAGTCGTGAGGTGACTCGTTCGTTTCGAAACCACCACGCGGTCGGTCCGCGGTGGCCCCGCATCAACAGCACGTGAGTTCCTTATTTTGGCGCGTTGGTATAATTACGTCTTCTTCATGAGTGCAGAGAGTCTTAGCGGGAATATCTCGCGCGCGAGCAATATACGCAAGTTGCGCTGAAGCTTTCCAACAGTTGACAGCGCTGCGAGAACACAGAGACTAGCGAGCGCAAGAAGCGAATGTTTGAGAGACGCGATTCAGATTTGCTATATGACACTTTCGAAAGAACCCCTACCGCGAGGCAAGGGTTGCGCTCGAACACGGCATCACCGGCATTCCCAAGCCTGGTCTCTGGAGTGGTCAAACCTCGGCGTGTAACACTCAGATAAGCGTCACTCGGGGTTTGGAAGGTCGTAGGATTTTTATCCACAGGACTAGCGGCTGGTGCGGAAGACGCTGGTGTGAGAAGTTAAAAGAGCCGCAGCGTCCACTGGTTGCTGCAGCGTGCATGTATACTGGCTCCACACTGAGGGCAAGCTCGTCGAAGGGCTGTCGATAGGCGCTCGAACTTCGGGAAGACAAGCGTATACGTCATTAGACAGCGCGGTAGGTCCCCATAGTTATACGTCGAAAGATATATATGTATATAAACCACCAAATACGATTTCCACCATGAGAACTGTGAGAAAGAAGGAGCCTTTACGAAAATGGTGTTTACGCCAGACAAGGTGTGACGAATACAGATTATATTGTTTTTCGACACAGCAGCGTAGCCAGTGTCAACATTCGTGAAGAGCGTACTCAAAAGGGCAAATATAGCGGCTTGTTTTTCACTGTCGTAAGCGCCTCGCTTTCGAAACCAACAGCCGTTAAAACCATGGATGTGTGTGTGTGCGTTGGCCAGGGAGGCGGAGGTGGGCGGTGGCCTTTATTTTGACGAAACGCTTATAAGGGTCATCTAAAAGAAAAAAAAAGTCTAAAGAGAGCGGTGGCTTAGAAGAAAAAAAATGTTTCGAAATGCCACTCTGTCTGGATTCCTAGCACGTGGGCTGCCTTTCCTCCCTTAGACCATTACAAGACTTATTTCACACAGCATTCGCGGTGTAAGGCGCTCTAGTTTTCCTTTCGCAGGCAGTTGCGTTCTTTATTTGCTCTTCTTCTAGAGAATTTCGAGACGTCTTTGAAAGTGCAATTGATTAACGTTCTACAAGCTCTCTTTCGGCTGCGTGCGCGCTTCAGCAGAACTCTCTGCTGACTCGCTTTTGTGCGCAACCGGTCTTTCTCCTTCTACATTACGCTGCAGTGAAACTGAGAACTGCTTTCCTGGCAAGTATTTTATCATGAGTTGCTCTTTACACATTCTAAGCGCGTTATCATCGCTACTGCTGATATCTCACGTATAAGAAACGTGTTTTGGGACGACTCAAAGAAAAACGACTGAAATGAACTCATGATTTTGCTGGCCTGGACAAACTGATATTGACGCCGGTGCAATTTGAGAGATACAGGTGGCACCTGAGCCTCGACTCTCACACCTGAAGACCCCTATTAGTTGCACAATGTGGGCTGCTACAGCATCTACGCAGCATCTACAGCGGCCAAAATTAATCCAGAGTCCCCAGCGTGTCCCATAATCATTTCTTGATTCTCACACGTAATGGTACAGAATGTATTAGTATTTATCTTTGTCCTGTTCTGTTATCACTTTATAAATTACTAAGTTTTTTTACAGCGAAACTGCTACCCTATAGTTGGTCGGGATTTCTCACGACGGTGTCCTCACGAAAATAAACAAAAGAAAGAACCTCCGACGATTGAGGGGAGAAGTGCATACATTATTTGGCATCACGCACACAACGCATAGCACAGCATTTTTTCCAATAAAGAACAAAAGCAAAACAGGCATCCAAACCACATAATTGATGACAAGGCGCTCCCGCTAACAATGCGAAGCACATAGCGCTCCCCGCGTACATTTCTCGGCAAAGATTACTGTCGCGCAAGCTGCCTTGTCGACGGCTGCTTGCGCCGTGGGGAGGGACGTCACTAGGCTTTCATATATGCATGAAGCAGCCTAGGAACTGATTTCATTGTTGTTGCAGCACAGCTATGGGTAGGCAACGCCTAGTTATAACTCCCGCGGCGTAGCATGAGCACGAGGAGGGGCAAAGGAAAAAGAAGCGGTATCGTGGAATTCCAGCACGGGTTAAGTCCGCACGTCCGCATTCTCCTGTGGCTGAATAACGGGCCGGAGTTGTAACGGCCCTCAACAGTTGTAGTGGTGGTTTTCAACATCTTCGCTGGTAGTAATTCCACTTTCGCAGGGCCTGTACGGCGAGTAAATTTTTTTCTTCTTTCTCTTGTACACGGAAGTCAACTGATGAGCTTGTCTATTTAACCTCTATATTTTTTTTTCGCTTCATCTTCTGGCTGCCTCTGTTAACGAGAATTTGACCAGCAACAGTGCACGTTAGCCCAGTTGTCGTAAATGCCTGGGTGGCAAATGACTTTGCAGAAACACGGATTCACGATTAGGGCACCGGCACTTCCGCGCACCGGCACACGAGTCCTGGAAAGGGAAATCAACGGTCAGGCCGGGCGCGAGTGGTGGGTTCGTGTATCAGCACTTAGAGAGCCCCCTTCGATGCCTTTCAGCGCGTCTGAACAGGAAGTGAGCGTGTAAGCCACCGCGTTTGCATTTGCTTTTAGCCCGTAAGAAGCATCTTCGCAATCCTTACAGCCAACGGTCATTCGGCCTCACGCAAGTGTGCACTGCAATAAAATTTTACACCCATCAGGGCTGACCTTGTTGCCCTAAAACAATCGTCTAAGCTTATGCAGTATTCTTTTTTTTTTGTTCAAGTACCCTAAAGACTCATGCGGGCATTACATAGGGGTGTTACAATAAATTAGTGATAGATACAGTATACGCATTTAAACAGATAATGCATGCTACAATAAAAAGAACACAAACGGGAAAACAGGAAAGAAAGAACAGTACGAGCAATACAACGACACGTCCTAAACGTTGAAGATACCTATAGATTTAAAATGGCTGTTACACAAGATCAACGTAACTTGGTCACTTCATACAAGGAAAGATGCTTGCTAAAAAGGTACACATACCAGCAGATACTGCATGAAACAATGAAACGCACAAGCAGATAAGATTTTATGCAGTACAGGTGACCCTGTGCTAACCTAGAACGAAACCATTTGCGCAAGGAACATCAAAATATTGTGAGGGAAAAAAAAGGTACAGTAAGAGTAAAATAAGAAAAAAGAACGCAATAACAGAGTGATGCCTATAACAAATGAGTGAGAGTATAATATATTAGTACGTTAAAATAGTGTTTGAGTTTTGCTAGGAAATCATCATGACTTAGCGCTGATACGATTTCATTTGGTAGCATATTCCAGTGATATATCGCGAGAAAGAAATTTAACGCTGTAGTCACTGCTTTACTATCAGGAACGCTATGTAACGCTGATGCACGCATGTCACTGTCGATCTCGAACAAACCCGAGCGTGGTGCTGAAGGAAGAAAATACAGGTACGATAGATAACAAATATTGTTGGTGGAGAAGATAAGCCCCAGAAGGTTCAAATTTTTCTTATTGAGCTATAAGCCGCGATATTGAAGCTAACGCTGCAAAAGGACTGCTGTCCATGAGGAAAAGAAAAAAAGGGTCAGTGAAAGACTAAATGCCAGACTTGTTATTGTTTGTAATGTAAGCAATCCTTCTAATGTATATAATCTCATTAAGGTGGTAGAAGTCTCTTTTTCGAGACTGCAGGCTGGGGTAGCGCTTACACATTTTGTTGCCCGAGCCTACGGTCTTTTGCACCGAAGTTACTCGAAGTTACCTGAAGTTACCCTTGCGAGTTACCCGAGTGCTCTCTGCCTGCGCGTGCGCAGTGGAGGCTCACAATCTGCCACGAATGTGCCCACGGAGGTAGGACACATGGTAGAGAACGTTTATAGCTGCCGGGACTCGAAAATACGAGCTCTAAGACTGTGGGCGGTTAATCATCGATAGTCACTTTCTCTCTGTTTTTGCAGTTTCTGCGTGGAGCTGGCTGGCACGCATTCATTAAATGAATGTATAACATTGAGGGCATCAACCCTGGCATGAAAAGAAATACTTTTCAGAGCTCGGAGCATTGTCTGAAAGTACATTTTTTTTTCCTTTACGTGATCTGATCGTGAACATCGTCATCGTGAATTAAAAACTGTGGCAGTTTCAGTGCTATAGAACAGACGCATCACAAATGGAGACGTTCAGCGGGCACCTCTACACAGAGAATAGCCAGCGACCCTTTTGTTCGACAAAAGAGGTGCATCAAGTGTCGAAGACTACCTGTCATTGGCGCCCATCTTTGCCAATAGAAGGGCCTGAAGTTGACCCTACAAAGGTTGCCCGAGGCAACTTCATCTGACGCTGTCCCCCCAATTTGTGAGGTAGGACCAGATTTTCGCTTGAAGCGAATGCTCTGCTTGTTCCAGCATCGAAGGTAAGTTCTCTCATGAGGGATTTCGTCAACTTGAGAACAACATTACACGTAAAACTTATTTAACTATTAATTAATTAATTAATTAATTAATTAATTAATTTAACATCCGAAACCAACAATCAGGCTATGACAGACGCTAAAGAGGGTGAGCTTGGAATAATTTTTAACGTAGTGGATGTCTCTGACGTGCACCAATGCACGAGCACTTTTGCACTCGGCCCCCAGCGTAAAGCAGCCGTCGCGGCCGGGAAACGAAGCTGCGACTTCCGTGTTCCGCGTCAGGACACCGTAGCAGCGGTTGACGTTCTCACTTGCACGCTGGCAGAAATCGCTGCAATGCAGAATGAATGCAAGTTTTCCTGTTGGGGCAGGAATGTACCTGAGCTGTACAGCTACCCAGGAGTGAACCATACTGGCGGCTGCGTTGGCGATAATGACGACCCTGACTTTGTGGGAGTCAGCGCGTGGCGACTGCTGCGTAATCAGAAACGTGGCTGCGTTGGTAAGCGGCCCTCGACCGCGAGACTCCTTCTTTGCGTGGTATTCTCGCATTGGCCGGAACCTAACGGCCCGGCCCGCGCGGCATCGGCAATTACGGCTCGCGCTGCTGCCGTGCTTGGGGGATTAGACATGCCGAGAGTGCGTAATCTTCGACATCGTGCCGGAGGACACAGTGTTGCCCACACGCACACACACACACACACACACACACACACACACACACACACACACACACACACACACACACACACACACACACACACACACACACACACACACACACACACACACACACACACACACACACACACACACACACACACACACACACACACACACACACACACACACACACACACACACACACACACACACACACACACACACACACACACACACACACACACACACACACACACACACACACACACACACACACACACACACACACACACATGCATATATATATATATATATATATATATATATATTGGAGCGTTGTTTATAACTCGAGTTTTCTTATCGGACTTCCGAAGTAATTGCTTTGTGCTCAAACCAGGAGCAGCCAACTTATGCTAGAGAAGCGCTTGATGAGCGCGTTAAGTGACACCCATTACGTGCTGCAATACGTGGTGGGTAAAACAGATTGGACTATTCGTCACCAACGCTGGTATTACGTTAACGACATGAGGCGCATGTCGTAGCCAAGACATAGCACATGCTAACCCATGTTTTTCGAATGTGCGCTTGCGCTGCGACGATATTGGAACTGAATGTCTTGCTCTGCAAAAATTACTGAGCTTGCGTTTCAGCTCATTCGCAAGGTGTTAAAATTAATTAAAAAATGGGGTTTTACGTGCCAAAAACACTTTCTGATTGTGAGGCACGCCGTAGTGGAGGACTCCGAAAATTTTGAGCACCTGGGATTCTTTAAGGTGCACCTAAATCTAAGTACACGGGTGTTTTCGCATTTCGACTCCATCGAAATTCGGCCGCCACTGTCGGGATTCGATCCCGCGACCTCCTGCTTAGCAGCCCAACACCATAGCCACTGAGCAACCATGGCCGGTCATTCGCAAGGTGTACCACGTGCCTGATGATAAGGGATGACGAGCCCATGAAGTATCAGAAAGCTTACATTCCGGCATCATGGTTGCACCGGCCCTTGCAGCCACATCAGCGTATACCGACATCTCTCGGATTATGCTGAAATTGCGCTCTTCTAGGGCTTGTAATTGCTGGAGCTCGGATGGACTCGTTGCAGACTCAATTTTCGCAGTTGATACGAGGGCTCCTTCTAGGCACTGGTAAATGAGTTACCCAGAAATACGCACGCTGAAAGAAGTTTCATGAAAGGAACAAATTGTCATCTTCCCCATAGTAGCACGAAGCCTCAAAGAAAACTCACAGTGCTTTCTCAGAAAGAAAGCTTCGCAGTTGAATGGAAACTTCGTCCTGGTATTAGGCAAAGAAAATCGAGACGAACGCCTTTCCGGCGTGGTCTCTCTCCCATCAGAGCTAACTAGGGAAGGGTGCTATAGCACACCGCTGCAGGACGAAGAAAAATTTATCGACAACTGGAAGCGCAGGGCCAATGGATATAACAAATGAGTTCTTCGAATTTACTACATTGTGGCTTCATGCTATTGAGTGACAGACAAAAGCTATAGTAATCAAGACAAAAAAATCAAAAGATACGGCAAGTACCAGAAGCTTTGACCACAGCTGTTGCCAGAACCGTCGCTTAGGATGACTTTCTTTTTTTCCTTGGTTATTTTTTTTTCTGGAACAGATGCACTAGTTGTTAAATATTCCTTTTGCACAGTCTCCGCCGACAAAGAGCAACCCGTAAAAGGCATCATTGTTTCTGCGTAGCGTGCTGGCCTATCTTTCAACACGCTGGTCTTTGAGGCGGTTTTCAATTACCAGTACGCGATTTTTGCGTATGTGTCGCGTCAATCTTGAACAATGACTCTGTGCCTTTGTGACCGTTCAGACACACCGGTAGGTAAGCTGGCGCACTTATTTGCCGCTATTGCGACGCTATAGGTGGTAAGGCATTTTATGAAAAGCTGGTGACCGTTAGTTATTGCGTTCCGGAGTTTAATCATTCCAATTGCGTACTACAGCGACAAAATCGAGAATGGTTCCTTTGATATTGAAAAAGAAATTGAAAAATGAAAAGCAGAGATTTTCATGCAGTAGGATATTCGCACTAAAATGTAATTTATTTAATACAATAGACACAAGTTTTTTTTTAATTATCAACTTCATATTGACAGACGTGTAATCATTACGCCGTGTAAACATTGCAAGAAGACGTTTGTGCAAGCGGAGCCACGCTGTTTTTGAACTGCTTGTTATAAGTTGCTCTTGTTTTATTCTTCGTTGAATCTTTCCTTCAATGCAATTAATAATTAATATTAAAAAGAATTGCGCCGACAGATACGTCAGAGCAGCCAAATCCTCTTGTGTGTTTCATAAAGCCTGCGGTCAGTAAAGTGTTCCGGCTGACATACCGCCGAAATAATTTTACGTCGTTATGTTACGATGCCAAAGGTTCCATGAATGTAAATGGTGGTACTCATTTAGGTGAGTGATACTGATCGCATTGCAACTGCAGGAGCGCTTACAGAAACTGAACCTGAATTATTTCACCCGCGGAAATCTTACCACGCAAATTGGTAGGAGTGCCAACGAAATTTGAAAAGTACATGTCCATCATCGCGGCATAAAATTTCGGCAGTAATGTATAGCCACCTGGCTCGCTTTCAAAAACGGCGACTCATGTTAAACCTGGTTTGAGGGCTGTTTTTTTTTTTATTGATAGGATATAAGGAGATATTGGCGCACCAGTTAAGGCACCCGCTACTCTTGAATGGGTCTAACCTTCAATATGCATGGTTCAAGATTACATATCAACGAACCTTCTCATACAAGCACCAGAACTTGTCAAACAACGTTTTCGCAGTAACACTACGACATAAAAAAATACAAGTTAAATACAATATGCAAGTTAAATGACTCCACAGCCCTGTAGAAGAAGGCTCAAAAATAGAAATGGTACTGCCACCCAATAATACAGTCTATAGTCAGCGGGTGGTGCATAGGTCGTGCAAATGCAAATAATACTGTCACCTAACAATACAGCCTCTACTCAGTGGGTGGTGCATACATCTTGTAAATGCATTATCACATATAGTCAGAACAGAACAGTCAACATAATATAATCCACGAACACATACAGAGCGACATTGAAATAAAAGGAACATTAAAGGTGTTTATAACGGCCAACAATGCCGCTGTCTTCGAGAAAAGTTTTTAATGCTTTTAAAGTGATCTTCTGCAAGGCCGTTGTTGGCCAAGGGCCCAAAAGTTTTTTTAAACTGAAAGGTCTGTGGTCTAAGGTCGTTAGGGTTGATTTAAGTCGGCGTCCTGGTGTGTCGTCATGTGGGCAATCTAGAAGGAGGCGATGTATATCTCAATCTACAAATCCACAGTTATATTCGGGGGTTCCCACAAGTCCAATTCTATGTAAGAAATGCTTTGTGTAGGCAGTGCCTAGCCTTAATCGATGAATAAGGGTTTCCATAGTCCTGTCTAATGACAACGAAAATTTGAATTCAATAAACGGATCAATATGGTATTAGTCGGAGCTCTTAGAATTCTGGTCAAACCAAGTGTTTCTACACATTTTGAAAGACGTTGTCCTTATAACGCAGCGTAATTCATTCTTTGATATTGGGAGCAGAACCGCATCATCTTTTAGGTGTGCTTGTCGTGCTGCTTCATCGGCTGCTGTGTTGCCAGGAATGTTAAAATGCCCTGGTATCCACTGAAATGCTATTTTATGTATCGCTGCGCTTGCCTTTTTGAGGCTTTTAAGTGTCTCGTATATTATACTATCACTTAATGTTTTCCCTTTTGTGCTGCAGAGTGATGTTAGAGCCGCCTGTGAATCGCTGAAAATTACCCATTTTTGGGCATCTCTTACTGACAATATAAATTTTATCGCACATAGGATTGCGAACAGTTCAGCCGTTGTGGACGAAGTCGGACGAGCTAACTTAAATGATTCTTGTTTGTTGAGGTGCGGTATAATGAATGATGAAGTTGAAGAGGTCGCTGTACTGGAGCCGTCTTTTTAGGCGTGTCAGTATTCTGAATATTGCATATATATCTGGTGAAATGCTAGTTGTTGAGCAGCTTGAATGTACATGCCTCCTTTTCTGAATACCCCCGTCTACTGACAATTGATTTTTGGAAGTGTAAGCAGCCATGGGTTATATTCGACGTATGAGTTTCAAAATTCATTTCTTAAAAATATATGGAGACTTTCTTGAATTTATTTATGAACATAACTTCTATCTCGTTTCTTTATGTCTAGAGCTAATGGGGGGGGGGGGGGGGCTTTTATGCTGTGTTTGAAGACGAAAGTAATGTCGGCATGTTTGTGTAGTTCTGATAGTAGGAAACGGTGATTCGCGAGCCTCTGCCATTACAAGACAGCTAGAAGTCGCTAGTGGAACTCCTAGCCATATGCGTGTTCCTCTAGCTACAAGTCTTTGAACTCGAACTTCTTACGTGTTGGAAAGTGCGTGTAAGATGCGCGCTGAACACGCAATTTTTGTCGTATTAATGCATTGTGAACAGTCAGTATGGGCGATACTGATCCGCCCCATGATGTGCCTACAAGTCTCCGAAGTACAGTCATTATCGCACTGACTTCATTTCCGAGTTTTTTTTTTTTTATGTGGGGTGCCCAGGATAGCTGCCTACCAAGTTTTATACCAAGAAATCGATGGTGTGTGACAATCACTAGAGGTTGTCCTTCCAGATTCAGAAGAAGAAGAAAAAGAAGAAGAAACTTTAGTAAAGAATAGTCTGGCAGTCCTTGATGTGGTGGCCTCAGGTGACGGCTCGAAGTCCTTGGACTCGAGCGGCACCTTCGGCTTGCCGGAGGGCCCTGAGCTGGTCTGCCAGCTCTGAACTTCTGATAGCCGCCTCCCAGCGGCGGCGACGCCTACGGAGAAGGTCCCCGGCGGCTCCCGCATCCGGGGCGGCATCGGGAAGAAGCGAGCTCGAGCCTTCTCCTACTCTGGCAACGGCTGCGATTATGGACGCGTCGCCAACGGAGCTGGTTTGATTACTGTTGTTGCCGGCACACTCCCAGAGCATGTGTCGCAGCATTGCTCTCTGTCCGCATGTTTTACACGTGTCTGTTGGATACAAACGCGCATAGCAGTGATGTAAGATAGCGGGGCTAGGGTAGGTGTGTGTCTGGAGCAAGCGTAAAGTTACGGCCTCGTTCCTGTTCAATTTATCGTGCGGTGGCGGGAATGTGCGTCTTTCGAGTCTGTAGTGTTGGGTGAGGTCTCTGAATGTAGTTAGGCGATCGCCCCACGCCCAGTGTGTTTCTTGTTGCGGCGTTTCTGTTGTAGTGTCCCGATCCGGCAGATCCGATGCCCCGCTCTCGGGGGCGGAGGCGGCCACATAATCAGCGGCGGCTCGGCGTGTGAGACCTCGAGCCGTGGCGTGGGCCGCCTCGTTGCCCGCGAGCGGAACATCGGTGTGCGCCGGGGTCCAGAGGAGCAAGACCGTAGAATTTTGGGGTTGCGAGGGCGATGACGAGTCGCCGTCCTCAGAAATTTGGAGTATGCGGGCCGCTTCCCGCGAGACACGACCGCGCGCGAAGCCGCGGATTGCAGCCTGCGAGTCGCTGATCACGATCGCAGCGTTCGGCACCGCGACGAGTGCTAGGGCTATCGTGGCTTCTTCATCCGCCTCCGTGTGTCCCGTGGTCACCGTGGCGCTCGCGAGGCACTTACCCGAGCGGTCTACAACCGCTATCGCGTGTGCGCTTCTCCCTCCTCTATATCGCGCCGCGTCTACGTACACCACCTCGCTGCTGTTGCCAAACTTCTTCGGAAGGTCGCTTGCTCGTTTGTTGCGTCTCCCGGCGTGGTGCGTCGGGTGCATGTTCTTGGGAAGCGGCGGGATGATCAGGCGGTCGCGAACAGAGGCGGGAACCGCCGTCTTTTCTCCATGCTGAGTGTGGTACGCGATGCTGAGCGACTCGAGGATGCATCGACCTGCTTTTGACCTCGACAATCGTTCGTATTGCGCAATGTCGTGCGCCTCGATTAACTCGTTAAGGGAGTTGTGAACTCCGAGCTCTAGAAACTTGTCGGTGCTCGCGTTGAGTGGAACGCCGACCGCCCTCTTGAAGGCCTTTCGGATCATGCATTCGACTTTGTTTTTTTCGGACCCGATCCACCTCAGGTAGGGGGCAACATACGTTATGCGGCTTATCGCGTACGCCTGCACGAGACGGATCGCGCACTCTTCACGCATACCATTGCGTCTATTCGTGATGCGACTAAAGAGTCGGATCGTGTCATCTACCGAACGACGAAGTATTCGCACCGTCTCTCCGTTATGGCCGTTTGCCTGCAGGTGTAACCCTAGGATTCTGATTTTCTCTACGTGCGGTACGGGAGTACCATCTGCCAATGTAATGCGTATTTTGGAATATTCCCGTTCCTCTTCCCGCAGGGTTTTACGACCTCTCCTTGTGGGTTTGTAGAGTAAGAGTTCGGACTTGGTAGCCGAGCACTCGAGGCCCGTTCCACGCAAGTAATTCTGAACCGCATCTACTCCTGCCTGTAGCGTTCGCTCGACGTGACCGTCACATCCTCCCCCGGGAACCCAGAGGGTGATTAAATCCGCGTAGAGACTGTGATGTGATCCTTCTATTTCTGTTAATTTCTCGGGTAGACGAAGTAGAACTAAATTAAAGAGTAATGGGGATATGACGGATCCTTGCGGCGTGCCGCACGGAACCGTCTGAAATTCCGGCGATTCCTCGTCGCCGACGACGACGCATGCGCGCCTGCCCGCGAGGAAATCTCTAACGTAATTATACATTCTTTGGCCTTGTCCTAATGTTCAAATTGTTTTTAAGATCGCTTCGTGCTTAACGTTGTCAAAGGCCTTTTTATTATCTAAGCCTAGAATTGCCTTAGTGGAGCTGGTAGTGTCATCTACGATCTGGTGTTTAAGCTGAAGCAATACGTCCTGTGCGGAGAGGTTGCGGCGGAATCCTAGCATGGTGTGCGGGAACGCGTCATGATCTTCGAGAAAGTCGGTCACGCGGGTGAGAACTGCGTGTTCCATGACTTTGCCGACGCAAGACGTAAGCGAAATCGGTCTTAGCTTATCGAGCGTAACTTGCTTGCCAGGTTTAGGAATCATGATAACGCGGGCCCGTTTCCACGCTTCGGGAAGGGAACCCTCTCGCCAGCACTCATCGACGTAGGCCGCGAGTCGGGAGACTGACTCGTCGTCTAGGTTGCGGACAGTCTTGTTGGTAACCCGGTCCGGGCCGGGCGCCGATCGAGTGTTGAGTTCGAACAAGACTAACCGAATTTCCGATTCGCTAAATTCCGCGTCCAGTTTCTCGTTTGTGACGCCGTCGTACTCGGCGTTAAGAGTGAAAATTATTTATTGCCTCCAGGTGAAGGGCAGTACAGCTGTCCTTCAGTGTGATGGAACCATTCACCTGTTTTTCAAAAATTGGTTAATGATGTTTACGCCATCTTGCAATGCCATCTGAAGTAATTGAGCTTTAGTAGTAATTGTACATTAGACCCAGATGTCCAAACGCACACATCATGTGCATACAGTGAGAATTTTAACTGTGATGGCAGTATTCGTGTTTAATCAGCCATGATGCAGTTAAAAAGAAAAGGGGTGAGTACGCTTCCCTGTGGTACTCCCTGTTTGACAAGAAGTTCAGCACTCTTTCCTTCACCCGTCTGAACAAATGTTTCGCGACCTAATAAAACTTCAGAAATCCACCGCAAGGGCCTGCCAGACAATCCAAGTTCTAACATACTTACAGAACATGAACCTCACCAACAGTGCCAAATGCCTTTTTGATGTCTAGGAATACTGTTATCGTCAAGTTTCCACATGCACGTTCGTATTCCACACAGGATACTGTGTCCAATATTGCATGCATTGTGCATCTCTGTTTTCAAAAACCTACTAAGTAGTTGGACAACACATCCGTTTCGTTACACCACCATTGAAATCGCGCGTCAATCATTTTCTCCAATACTTTGCATAAACAACTTGTCAAACTAACGAGGCGAGAGAAGTCAAGGCACAGGGCGTCTTACCCGGTTTTAATATTGGGATGATTCGAGTTACTTTTAAAGAGTCAAGTATAATTTTTCTATACACAGATTATTAAAGATGTCTAAGCGAGCATTTCTACCTATCGGCCCGAGCAGGAACGTACCCAGGATTATATTTCGGGAGGGGGGGGGGGGGGCTACCTAAGGTCACCTTTCTATGCAAATGAGAGGGGGACGGTACCTTTACCAGTACAAATGGGAAAGTCTCAAGATTGATTTGCCAGCGCTACGGGGATGTGTGTGAGAAACCGTGGCGTGGGCGGGCGGAAGGGGAGGGGGGAGAGGGGGTATGCCGCTTAATTTCGGAGAGGGGGGGGTAAGCGGGTGCCCCCAGGCCCCCCCTTTGGTACATGCCTGGGCCCGAGGTTTCTTAGCATATTGTACAGTGCATGTAATGCCGTCCGGCCCAGCAGCAGACATTTGGCGACATGATGCAATTGCACATTTAAGCTTGGTTCATGTAAAAGCAGGCTCTAATTGAGAATGTTGTGCCCTGTTGTTGGAAATGTTGTTGGGCGTCTTACCCGGTTTTAAAATGGGGATGATTCGAGCGACTTTTGAAGAGTCAAGTATAGTCAAGTATAGTTTCTTCTATACACAGGTTATTATAGATGTCTAAGCGAGCATTTGTACCTATCGGCCCGAGCAGGCACGTACCCAGGATAATATTTCGGGAGAGGGGGCAACCTAAGGTCACATTTCTATGCAAATGAGGGGGGGGGGCGGTACTTTTACTAGTACAAATGGGAATAATGTCCATCGTTCGCCATAAACACGCATAAACCCGCAAAAGATAAATGAAATAACGTGTATCTGAATAGCATAGCTGTGAGATACACCTCTCTTTTACTTGACAAACAAGCAACCAAGTCGAACGAACTCGCGCAGGAAAGATTAAGCACAGGACCAACACTGCCAAGAAGTGAACAAGCGAAAATGTAAAATAAAGATTTCTAGTAGCTTTCTTGAATTTGCTCTGGAAGAATTCTAGAGAAATATATATTTGGAGAAAAATCACAGTTTTCTTGGATCCCTCGTTTATTGCTCTACCAAGTGCCAAAACCAAACCGTATTGTTATTTGCAAAGTTGCGTAACGATGCGTGCCCGCCAGTCCCGTACAACCACGTAGAGCGCAGGATGCTGCTGTTCTAGATGTACTGCGCCCATAGCGGAAGGTTGGAAAGAGACCCACATAAGCACAGCAGAGAAGTGGCTACGTCAGGCGGCTCGACTGATATCTGTAGGAAAGTCATTTAAAACACACGGAATCATTCTCCACTTCCGGCCCCGTTTTCTCTGCTTTTCTTTTAAATAAAAAGATGTGGACCCATAAATATTTTCACAACCAACTGTTAAATTTGGGAATTTTCGCTTTTCCTTTATGTCTGGTTGTTGCCTCGGCTCTCTGCCTTAGTAGAGGGAGTATGCCGGGGAGGGGGAAGGGTAAGCGGGCGCCCCCGGGCCCCCCCTTGGGTACGTGCCAGGGCCCGAGGTTTCTTAGCATATTGTATATTGTATGTAATGCCGTCCGGCCCAGCAGCAGACTTTTGGCGACATGATGCAATTGCACATTGAAGCTTGCTTCGTGTAAAAGCAGGCTCTAATTGAGAATGTTGTGCCCAATAGCAAGCATTAATTTTGTTTAGCTAACACTATTGAATTATCAAATTCTGCACATTGTGATGAAAAAGCAGGTCTGGGAATAAGCTCACAAAATTCATCTGCAACTATCATCTCACACTTGTCCCGGGCTATACAGCGAGAGCACGAAATGGGAAGCTCTGTGTTACAGGTCCGCTTAAAGAACGAATTAATAGAAAAATTGTTGGGACAGTCGTGTGAGGAGACAGCGTGCAACAGAAATTACGCCAGCGGATTTGCCTAAATTTTCCATGGGTCTGCGCATTACATTGTGATTTTTTTTTACCGTTTTTGTATGCTTCTATACTTCCACTCCGTCGGTACGCTCTTTAGCATCGGCGTCTGATGGCTCTTAGGTGTTCATACTCTTCATCAATTGACACCTTCTTTGTGCATATGTTCACATTATCCTACTAAAATGTAGTAAATTTTTCAACCGTTGTAGGTTGATTAATTTGACCCCTTAGGCGGCATTGAAAAGCTTTCTAGTTGGCTTGTGGACCATGATTGTGGATCTCATGATTCCGGGACTACAGAAGAAGACAGATCTACCGGCCCCTGCTCTAAAACAGCTGAGCTTACTTCTTCTGCATGAAAAGTACAGCAACCACGTGCACATCTATACCGATGGATCGACTACGTCGTGCAGTTCTGGTGGTGCCGTGGTTATACCAACGCGAGGAATGACACTGCGGTTCAAGACATCGCATGTCACGACCTCAACGGCGGCAGAACTAACGGTCCTGCGTCGAGCACTGGAATTCATTGATTCTGAAAGACCTAGAAAATGGGCTGTGTTCTGCGGTTCAAAACCGGCATTACAGTGCACGCAGTCAGTTCTCCGACACGGATGCCATGACCAATTGACATACGAAGTCGTGAAACTTTACCATGATGTCGAACAAAAAGGTCACGAGGTCGTTTTTCAATGGATACCTGGTCACTGTGGAATCAGTGGCAATGATTCCGCCGATAACGCTGCTCGCACAGCACATCAAGGAGAGCACAGCGTTTCAATTCCGCTTTCGAGGACTGACGCTGCAAGGCAGCTTCGACACCTGGCACGCAGTCTCACAGTGACCGAGTGGAACTCGCCAAACCTACGACTTACGCGACTGCATCGACTAAACCCCTCCCTGCAACTCCGACCGACACTCGGACTTCCTCGACGTGAAGCTGCGCTTCTCTGCCGCCTTTGGTTAGGAGTGGCCTTCACAAAGGCATACTCTACATTAATTGGAGTGACTGACAGTGCAGCATGCGAGGTCTGTGGCACCGAAGAAAACATCGACCACCTGCTGTGCCACTGTCCAAGATATGCCCCAGAGAGACAAGAACTTGCCAAAGCTTTCCAAAAACTGGACAATCGGCCGCTTTCTGTGCAGGTGCAGCTAGAACACCGCCCTCATCGCCCGTCGGCCCATAAAGCGGTGAAGGCGCTCTTGTGTTTCTTAAGGACTACGGGTTTGTGCGACCATCTGTGACTATTAACGCGATTTCTGTAAGACCACACGCGTCAGCGAACTCGCCGCAATTTTCTTCTTTCCTTCCCTCCTCTCTCTCCCTGTGATCTTTGTTTTCCCCTTTCCCATTCCCCCGGTGTAGGGTAGCCAACCGGACGTTATTCTGGTTAACCTCCCTGCCTTCTACTTTTCTCTTTCCTCCTCCTCCCCTCCCTTTCCAGTTGGCTGGTCTGCTGTAACACCTGATATCCTTGTACATGCTAGGGTGATTTACAAGGATGGCAAAGTGATCACTTCCACGCATTTCCACATCCGTTATCCATCCCACACCATTTACTAGATCTTGTAAACACAGGTGGCATCTATGCAGCTTCAATAATTATATCCACGAAGAAATGTTGGCGATACATCATTTAAAATAGTCCAGTTGCCTTTGTCTATGGCGCACTCAATAGCATCATCACGTATATAAGAATGATAATTGCCCCGGATAATGTTGTGTGCATTGAAGTCTTCACAAATAAATACATTAGAATGAGCTATTTTGAAAATATTCATTAGCGCTTCCACTGAAATATGGTCTGAATGTTGCAGATAAAGATTAAGCACTGTTATGCACAGATTACCAAAGGATACTTCACGTGCAATGAATTCCGGAAAGTCTGAATCACTGGACTGAATTTGATAAGATTGCAAGTCATTTCTGACGCAGAGGAGCACTCTGCTAACAGCACCTTGACGAGACGTGTTGTACATCGCACAATTCGATAGGCGAAAATCGTCACTGATTCCCGCCTCTTGAATGCAAAGCACGGGAAAGTTGTATTGTACAAGCAGTTTACGAAAGCCAGCACGCTTCCTTCGAAGACTGTTGGCATTCCACTGAAATATAGAGACAGTTTTGTTGCGGTTATTCAGGTACTGCTCGCCACAGTTTGGGCCTGGATTGTTGACACAATAGTGATTCCAGAGGCAACAAGGCTTTCATTTCTGATAGGTTGCTTGCTTCCGGTAGAGCATATAGGATTGATTTGAGAGCTGCGAAAAGCTCACCGATGCGGTGGTATGGTCGCTATAAACTGGCGTTACTTTTGCAGTAGTTGCAGAAACCTCAGCAGTCATGCAGGCAATACGGAATCGGGGTGTAGACGAGCGGTATGTAAAAATACTGAAAGATATATATAGCGGCTCCAAAGCCACCGTAGTCCTCCATAAAGAAAGCAACAAAATCCCAATAAAGAAGGGCGTCAGGCAGGGAGATACGACCTCTCTAATGCTATTCACAGCGTGTTTACAGGAGGTATTCAGAGACCTGGATTGGGAAGAATTGGGGATAAGAATTGACGGAGAATACCTTAGTGACTTACGATTCGCTGATGATATTGCCTTGCTTAGTAACTCAGGGGACCAATTGCAATGCATGCTCACTGACCTGGAGCGGCAAAGCAGAAGGGTTGGTCTAAAAATTAATCTGCAGAAAACTAAAGGAATGTTTAACATTCTCGGAAGAGAACAGCAGTTTACGATAGGTAGCGAGGCACTGGAAATGGTAAGAGAATACATTTACTTAGGGCAGGTAGAGACCACGGATCCGGGTCATGAGGCTGAAAGAATCAGAACAATAAGAATGGGCTGGGGTGCGTTTGACAGGCATTCTCAGATCAGGAACAGCAGGTTGCCGTTATCCCTCAAAGGAAAAGTGCAGAACAGCTGTGTGTTCCCAGTACTCACCCACGGAGCAGGAACCTGGAGGCTTACGAAAAGGGTTCTACTTAAATTGAGGAAGACGCAACGAGCTATAGAACGAAGAAGGGTGGGTGTAACGTTAAGGGATAAGAAAAGAGCAGATTGGGTGAGGGAAGGAACGCGAGTTAATGACATCTTAGTTGAAATCAAGAAAAAGAAATGGACATGGGCAGGACATGTAATGATGAGGGAAGATAACCGATGGTCATTAACGGTTACGGACTGGATTCCAAGAGGAGGGAAGCGTTGCAGGTGGTGGCAGAAAGTTAGGTGGGCGGATGAGATTAAAAAGTTTGCAGGGACAACAGGGCCACAATATGCACATGACCGGGTTAGTTGGAGAAGTATGGGAGAGGCCTTTGCCCTGCAGTGGGCGTACCCAGGCTGATGATGAATTTCGCAGTAGAGGAAGAGAGAGGGGGGTAAAAGAAAGGAAAAAGGCAGGGGGGAGGTTAACCGGAATATAGATATCCACTTTGCTATCCTGCGCTGGGGAAGGGGTAAGGGGAGACCGAAAGATTTAAAAAAAAAGCACACATATGAAAAGAGCAGGAAAGGAAATAAAAAAAGACAAAAAAAAACACATGCACACGAAGGAGCGCAGGAGTGTCACAGTCGTTCAAGCAGGTCATTTGACCAGAGAAACCTCAGTAGGGCTTCACGGCCTTCTGATGTGAAGGTCGCATCAGCCGGTATTCCAATATTGTCTGCTCAGATAACGGCCGGTCATCGAGTAGTGCCAACGCCCTCACGAGTGACTGTCTCTGGGAGCTGTATCGAGGGCAATGCCAGAGGATATGTCCGATTGTTTCCTCGTTGCCGCAACTATCACAGGTAGCACTGTAAGTCATTTCGATGCAGCAAGCAAATGCATTTGTGAAAGACACACGCCTAGCTATAGTCAGCAGAGAATAGCCTTGATTCGGGATAGTCCAGATGGAATGCGTAGTCGGAGGGATGTATCGAGGTGGTGCAGTTGAGTATGTCGGATACCTGGCGTGTTCTACATGGATCGTGTGGCATAACGCGCTAGTATGCGAATATTTGCTGCTGCGTAAGTTCTTGATAGGGGGATGGTTCGTTCACGGCATTTTTGTAAGCCCTCCTAGCAGCTTCATCGGCGTTTCCGTTGCCCTTGATGCCGCACTGGGCTGGGAGCCACTGAAAAGTGATTTGATGTTGTTTCTCTGCCAGCTGGTGATATAACTGCCTTATTTCTAGCACAAGTTGGTCTTGTGGTCCACGACGTAGAGCGGATAGCAAACAATGCCGTGCTGCCTTCGGGTCACTGAATGTGCTCCATCTTCGAGGTAGGTCTTCATGGATCATGCGAAGTGCGCTGCGAAGTGCAGCAAGCTCCGCAGCAGGGACGTTGTGCGGTGAGATGTTTTAAACTGATTGGTCACGGCTTTTTCGGGACAGATCACAGCTCCTGTAGATCTGTCCACAGTTGTCGAGCCATCAGTGTAAATCTGGAGACGGTCTTTTTATGTCTCGTGCATCATGACTAGAGATCGCTGCTTGAGAGCTGGTGACCAAAGTTCTGCTTTCGTTCGAATTCCCGGTACTGAAAGTCGAACTTGTGGGCGTGCCAAACACCAAGGACGTGCAAGAAGCCTCTCGGCAGGCGTACAATGTCTATGGAGGCAGTCATGGTTCGCTGATATCTCCTAGCAAAAAGAGGCACTGGGCTGGTCTTTCGGTAACACGGTGAGATGGTGGAAAAGGGCGCGGGCAACATGCTTGATGCGTGCTCTGAGCCCTTCCAATGCCAGTGTCAGATGAGTTGTGACTGGGTAAGCTTGAGCTAACCTAATTGTATCCGCTGTTGATGTGCACCGCGGCAATCCAAGACAGACCCTGAGTGCCTTCACCTGTGCACTCTCGATTGTGCGGATGTTACTTCTGCAGTGATTGCTTAGTACACGTAAGCTGTACCTTAGATACCCCAGAAACAGCATCCTGTATAGTTGTAACATCGCGTGTACGGACCTACCCCACATTTTCCCTCCAAGAAACTTGAAAAGGTGTGAAATGGCCGTTAGGCGTTTCTTTAGGTAGGCCACATGGGGACACCAGCTGATGTCTTGGATCAATGATCACCGTTAAGAATCTGTGCGTTCTGGCGTAACATAGATTTTTCCGATTGATAAATATGGCGTAGGACGTCATTGGCTTCTGCGTAAACGCTACCAGCGCACATTTTTTCAGGTGAAATCTGGAGACCTCGTTCGCCAAGATACGCCGATATTGAAATCGCGGATTTTTGAAGCCACGCGCGCACCTGAGGACGTGTTACACCTGATGTCAACACGCATATTTCATCGGCGTACATTGATATCTGGACAACACTTGGTATGCGTTCCACGAGATCACTTCTGCAGTAGGCGCGTCGATCGAATCTGCCTATCCACATTTTCAACATATCTCCGGAATTTGCCAGTGTGCAATTTTCCAGGCATACATCAATTTTTCATGAGTGTGATAAAGACATAAGGCATATGATTCTAGCTAATGCAATGATAAACTTCACCTTGAAGCTGTTTCTGTGTATCCTTCCTTAATTTATTGTAAATCTGTTCTAGCAATGCGCTTATGTACCCTAAGCTGAATGCGGTGACGAAACTGAACATGAAAGGGCTATCGCTTAGTATTATCCGGAAGCTTATTCTTTCAATCAGTAAGTACTTACATAACTCACTCACTCACTCACTCACTCACTCACTCACTCACTCACTCACTCACTCACTCACTCACTCACTCACTCACTCACTCACTCACTCACTCACTCACTCACTCACTCACTCATTCACTCACTCACTCACTCACTCACTCACTCACTCACTCACTCACTCACTCACTCACTCACTCACTCACTCACTCACTCACTCGCTCAATTGCGCATGCGCAAACGAGTGTGCTAGTGAAGTGCAGGTTTATCGATTACTGTTAAGATCGTCGGCGATGGCATCGCAGCAGTAACCTTGAAAGAGTGAGTGTTATTCTAGCTTCACGTCATAAGCGACGCATTGGCAGGTAGCGAACTGTAACGGCCATCGGAGTCGAGTGAGCAGGTGGGTCAACGCAAGTCGCCGTTCGCTGCACACGGGTAAGTGTCCGCAACAGCTTCAGTGCTTTGAGGCATGCGCTGCTCATTTACCGTCTTCGTAGTCACAATTTGCCGAGCGCTTTCTGAATAAGAAAGGTATCTTGTGTATTGCCCTTTTCAACTGCGAGGACACAGTGGCAGTAGTCCACGCCGTCTTTCTTGGTTAGCTACGATACTAACCGACTATAGAGCACGCAGTCGAAAGGTTAGTTATACTTTGTCTTAGTTCACCAGTGATTGAAGTTAAACTAGCGGACCGAGCCGGCAAAAAGTGAGCAATCATCAGTAAAGCAATAGGTGCCCTTAACAACACCTGCTACAGCCATTTCGAAAGATTTGCCCGCACCCCCCCTTTCCATAAAACAAAATATTGCTCTCGTTTGGGCGGATAAGAGCAGTCTGTCTCTCTTTTTGTCAGGGGACGCTAAAGGGTTACGGGCAGTCCTTAGTTGGCAACGTAAATAACGATGATTTTTGTCTGCGCCTAATCACGTCTTTCGTCTGGAGGTTGAAATTCCGTGATTAGAACAAAAAATCGAATGTCTAGAGGAACTGCGAAATATACGCATCGGTAATGGTAAAAAAAAACTAAAAAAATGGCGACCAATAATTTTATACCGCGCGTTTTACTTCAAGGTTTGGGAAGCGGAACACAATCCTCAATACGTAGTAGAGTTTATCAGGTAGTTGTTTTGAGTCGCAGTGCCCCCTGCTTTCATTTTTATTAGTATTATGTATTTGAGTTTTTAAATGAGAATTAAATTGTAAACTTAAAAAAAAGTTAAAGAAAGTTTAAACAAAAGTTTTAGATGAATGAGAATGAGAATGATGAAAATTCTTCTGTTAGACACTGTATAAAATTTAATAACTTTTTTTTTGGTATGCTATACTCGAGTTCGCTGCTTATAATCTATTATGTACCGTGTATGGTTTTGCTGCCTGCCAGGCTCTGCCGCTCAAGCCTTCAAAGGCTTTGGCAGGCCTGTATGAATGTACTGATTTCATTGTTGGAAATAAAGGTATTATGATTATATTATTATTATTATTATTATTATTATTATTATTATTATTACTACTACTATTATTATTATTATTATTATTATTATTATTATTATTATTATTATTATTATTATTATTATTATTAAATGCAAACAAAAAAATTCAGTTGCGAGCTTAGTGCCTGTACTGTAGCAGTTTTTGTGTTTGTGTCTATTGTTGCGTTTTAAAGTACTGCTGATGAATTTCAAGCAACTAGCCGTACTCGCCAAACTCTATTTATGGCATCAATGTTATACCATGGACGCAACAGCGTTTCTTTTGATGTCGCAGTAGTAAGAAATTGGCCTATATAAGGGCGCTGTCACTCATACATTGCGAAAGAGAAGGTGCACCAAAAGGACGGTTTTCTCTTTAATGATCCTTCTGATCTAGGATAAAATACGAAAGGAAGAGAAGAAAAGGCACAAAAGTTTGGCAGTGGACACGCTGACTTGTAACACTGTACTGGGGTAAGCGGTTAAAGAGAATTAAGCATGGCATAAATACGAGCATCCAGCGCTTTCCACTTAAGGGGAGAGACAAGGAGAAAGTTCAGTGGCACCTGGAGAGGTTAGCCTAATGACAGGCTTGGCATGCTAATCCAGCTGATATGGGAAAAGATAACAGAAAAGAAGTAAGAGACACAGAAAAAAAGAAGAATGTTCTCCCAGCGATTTATGTTGCCGTGCCCAGCTCTGCGTGGAGAGCGGGAAGGCAAGGCTGTCAGTCAGAAAATAAAATAAGACTTTTTGTCTTACACTGCAAAACATAGATAATTAGGAAGAGAACCAGAGCACAGGATTTCTTGAAACATACTCATAAGTGTTTCAAGAGCGTGCACATAAGACGTACATAATGAAGCCAAGAACTGCATTAGCGCGCTTTATTACGTTCTGCTAAAATGGCTGGTGAGGCTGACACTCAGAATTATGCACGCCGGCTCTGATTGATCGATGAGGGGAGTTATTACGAATGCAAGCAATAGTTTCTGTGCACTGAGACGAACCACCCTTGTAGTAGAGTTATGTTTGATCCTTTACAGCAAACAACAGTAATGAGCTAGTAAAGTAATTATCTAGACGATGGCCCGGTAATTGCGCTCATTTCGTTTGTTCTTCCATTCATTCAACTCGCTTCCATTCCAACGTGTCACTATTTCTGCGTACACCCTGGCAGAAATTTTGACACGTATCTGCCTGGTACAAGAGCTGTTTAAAATTTATCAGGTTCAAGAAAGAGACTCAAACTGCACCAATGACACTTCTGTTTATTTTTATGGCAACTGCCCCAACTGCATTTGACACTTTGATGTGATTTCGTTTTCTTTTGCTTTTCTTTTTATTTCTTGCTTAACGGCTGAGCGCATGCGCATCTGTATTCCTCCCACTTCGCTCTCCGAATAAACAGTTGAAGTTTAGCGCCTGTTCTGTTCTTCCCTACTCCCTTCCCTTCTTCTTCAGTTATTGCTTGCTCGCACAAATAAGCTCTCCCACAAATAAATTTTACTGCTTCAAAAGTTCATAAAAGCATCATATGCTGCAATGTGGATGTAAGAGATCATACAAGTACAGATAACCACGCTACGTAGTACGTATGAGAAACCGAACGACACACTGTACTTCAGAGGACATACCACAGAGTAGCCCTACAAGTATCTATATCTGTTCTCTGAGCGGCATTGACTGGCTCGGTCTGCAGTGCACCTTTTTTTTTTTCTTCTTTTTTGAGGAATTAAGACCAATTGGCTAGGGCATCTGATATCTGCCTGCTTACACTTACATAGGTGGCAACGTTGGAAAAAACCTGTCAATTGAGGATGGTGAACCCAACAAAAATAGTGTCGCTCCAGTATTGATTTATGACAAGAATCATGACGAATTCTGAGAAAATAAAGAAAAATTGTTTGAACATAAACAGAAAAAGAAGTGAATGAAGAAATCTCTGTAAATAGTGGTGAAATAAGGTTATTGTTGTAAAAATAGGAATTTTCTTTCTTTTATTGTTTTTATTTGGTTATTTGTACAGCGCTATAGGTGTACGTATACCTGCGCTGCATATAATCACCGTGTCGATTCACCACGGGCAGTGCTTGGAGCTTGGCACTCTGGCATTTGGATTACCTCGACGTGTTCATGCTCGACATGTGCGCATGCTCCTCGTGCACACTACTTGACATATAGAGAGTCGCTAATGTTCCATGCATTTGATGCTTGCTATGCATTCCATGCGTGCCTTCGTGAAACTGACAGATTCAGTTATCAGATATACAGAGAGAACGCACGTCCGTGCTAGGAAAACAGATCTTTTTCTGTTTTGCGTAATAACAGACGAAATGTCCATGCAATGCAAGACAGGGCAATGTTTCGTTCTTTTATGTGTGTTTCGTCTGTATTTCATGATTTTATTGGGAAACGACTGCCCGTTCTTGCCGCATTATGTGCGTCAAATGGCATATTTATTTGCAGTGTAGAGGGCAGTGTATATTCCGTGCTGTTTAACGTTACACTGTACATGCATTTACACCCTTAGTGGTACTTTCTGCCTATAACTCGCACGCCTACACTGTTACAGGTGTAAGCGTGTGAGTTATAGACCAATTTGCTGCGACCTAGTTACTAGCGCTAACAAGACTAACATAAAAAAAGTTGGGACAGGACAAAGTGCTCTGCTCTGTAGATAGAACAACTTTATTGAAGAATAAAACGCTCAATGGTTGGAGCCCCTAGACAAGGGCCCCACTGGCTTCCGCACGTCGTCTTGCTTGTCGGATGATGGCCCTTTGGACCTCTTCCTGTGAGCTGGACAGCGCCGCCTCCCATTGTGTATGATCCGTAATTTCTGTGTTTTTTTGTATATATGCCGTGCATGCCCATGAGATGTGGTCTAAGGTTGGCGTAGCTCCGCATGCATGGGCATGTGTCCGCATATCTTTCAGGGTGAATTTTATGGAGAATGTGCAGGTTGTTATATGTATACGTTTGTAGCTTTCTCCATATAACCTGTTCTTCCTTACTGAGGTTCTTATCGGGGGGTGGTAGTTTCATTCTATTTCCTCTGTGGTAGTTTAAAATTGCAGAGTAGTTCTGGTCAATCGGATCAGCTCTTCAGAGGCGTCCTGTGAGCACCCGTGGTGTGTAGCATGCGCACGAGCTACTCTGTCAGCCTCTTCGTTTCCCTTGATTCCCTCATGACTGGGTAACCATATAAGGTGAAATCTGGCTCGGGTTTTTATATCTCGTATAATCCTATAGGCTGCGGTACATACTCGTCCCCTGAGGTAGCTTCTGCATGCCGCTTGAGAGTCTGATAGGATGGTTATTTGTTGTTGGTTTGGTTCCGTCGCTTTGATAGCAAGGGCTATTGCGATTTCTTCTGCTTCCACGATAGTGGTGTTGTGAGTTTGGTTTGTCGCCGTGCGTTTTTTCAATGTATGCAGCTCTGGCTTCTCTTCTGCACCAACTTTTTTTTTTCCGTTAGTCTTGTTAGCGCTTGTAACTAGGTCGCAGGAAATGCGTCAACACCAACTAGCCCAAGTTTCTGCGTTAATAGACTAATTTGCACCGTTACGGATCCTTAAGGGTGTAAATGGGTTTGCAGTACATCATGGCTGGTTTACCCATTGCCTGATGAGTAAACACAAGAGAGCACTAGTGTAAATGGACGCAGATGAAATCTGCGTTTGTTATCCTTAAGTCATCCGAAGCACTCGGCAGTGATAGCACATCGAAGCCTTCTGTCTGCGCAAGCCTCTTGCGTCGGCAGTTTTAACAAGTTTAGCCATCGCAGCGGAAAGGTGTCGTCCTTGTGATATTTCCTGGACTGTGACTAAGAACAATGTGTGTGAATATTAGTACACTGTAAGCGCATCAATCCAATTAACTAATCACTTTGGGTTTCCTGGCGCCCTACATTCAGGGAGTAACGGTGGCCTGCTGGATACTCCTTCGCTTTGACACCTTAACTACGCGTCACCAGTGCTAAGAATGGCTGCTGCACACGTTGGAAAAATCACCCTTCCTCGGTGTTAAAGTCGCATTAAGCACTGGTTGTGAATCGCGCGGTTTTTCTCTTTCTTTTAGTTCACCATCCAATCGCAGTACGATAGCCTCGAGTCGTATTGAAAAGGCCTCAAGATAACTGTTGGCGAAACAAAAACAGCTGTCAGTTAAAAAGTTATTCACAGGTCACTGAAGTAATCCCTCCATCTCCTTGCATCTTGACCAGTGTTCTTGCAGTTGTGCCGCCACAGTGAGGCACATTGAGGGAGAGGTCACCGCTGGAGACTTTGAAGTCAGTCCGAACGTCCCGCTATTGTTTGTAGCACTTAACACTCTTCGCGTGTTTGGTCTGCAGTTTACTGCAAAACTAGAATTCTTGGATACTGTGGAATTCGCAGTCAAACAAGAATGTACAATGGCCATTCTAAGGTTCTTAACATTTTCACCATGCGTCTTCTGAGTGTGGAGGAAGCGACACTTGTGGTGCTCGAACATTCATGTAATATGTGGCTATCATATTCTCATATTCATTTATTCATCGACGTTTCTGTTGACAAGAGAAGTGAAGCTAGTACGACAACATATGTTATTCTGGCACCAGAAAGTGTCATACGTTTCCATAATTCACTGCTTCGTGTCCTCTATGGCTCGTGAAAGTAGTGCTATCGAAGTCCGACTTGCGGACGCTGTAGTGCTGACAGTGTCATCCCTTCGTTCTGCTTTCCGACACCAAGGCTGAACTGCACCCATTACCACGAGAATAGCAGACTTCACAAGGACATTCATTGTTCATTGCGCAGAATTACAGAATTGCGGCCCATTGGATGTACCGTCTTTCTCCAGGGGCTACATCATACTGATGAAGAATAGAACGAGGCTGCTGACAGCGTCGCATGCTTGCAATTGGGCTTTAGGCGAGCGAGGAAGGCTTTCTAAGACGCGAGAAACAGGCTGTTTCAACGGGTTGACATGGCTTGTTGCTCGCGGCCACCCAAACCCTGCGTGATTAAGGGATTTCTAAGAAATGAAGGCGTCCTCTAACTTCACATACGCTTGGGTCAGCGTAAACTCCAGATGATGGTACAAGACTGGTCTTGCGAAAGCTATAGCAGCCTGTTCAACGCCGTCATCTCTGTTTCTTTCTTTCTCCCCCCTATTTAGATGTGGAAACACGACAAGTGAAGCAATATATCACATGTTCGATAGCCAATGGCAGCTTCACGTCGCGTTGACATCGTATTGCAGGTCTACGAAGAATTTCACCCATCTGGGGACCTTTAACGAGCGTCACGTTGTACACGGGCCAAAAAAGAAAAAAAAATGAAGCTGCTGTTGTCCTGTCTGTTGTTTGTTGTTTCTGTTTGATAGTGCAGACGCCCCCATGCAAGCTTAGCAGTTTCAATATTCCCTTTGCACTCAGGCGGAGAAATTGCCGGCAGTATGCACAAGGCTGAAGGTCCACCTCTTGCTAGCTGCAACACTCCTTTTTCACTTCTCTAACTTGAGTACATTTAACGTTTATCCGTCTTAGAAGGACCCTTCACATTGCAGTAGAGTTTGTGCCTTGTGCGGGAGCTCTAGAGTTAACGCTGGAGTTCCCGCAAAGGTTTCCATGTGGGCCAGGTGTACTCGAAAAGCCGGGTGCTACTGTTCGAAGCAACTCAAGTAGGGGGACAAAAGATTCGCCGGAGTACAAGCTTTCTGTTTCAATGCTTTCTTTATTGCTGACACAGCCAGGACATATACGAAGTGAAGGCGTTTGAGATCAAACTTTTGTTCAGCGTTAGTTCTCTGAATCGACACAGGCAAACATTTGTGTTTAGATGGAGTTCTTACGAACTTCCCCGGGCAAGAACAACCATGCACCAGAGGGAGGGATAATCGGGGATAGTTCGCAGGCCATTCTTACTTCACTGTTCAATTATTATTATTATTATTATTATTATTATTATTATTATTATTATTATTATTATTATTATTATTATTATTCCTACGTGGCTAAAAACACCCGTAGTTCGGCCGCTTCTTATAGGTAGTGATGTTAAATGTGTGCATAATTATCGCCCCTTTTCTATCCTGCCTAGTTTAGCAAAAGTTCTAGAAAAACATATATTCTTAGTAATGAACAACTTTATTTATAAACAAGGGAGTTTCTTGAATGTGAATATGGTTTTATTGAAAAAAAGGGGCACTCATGCATTATTAGAAGAAATGAGTGAGCATTTATTTTCTTACTTGAAAAAGAAAATCTTGTATCTTGTGCACATTTTTTTACATGTTGCAAAAGTGTTTGATACGGTGTGCCATGCTATATTGCTAGATAAACTGTAATATTTAGGCTTTGCTGGCTCTTCTTTTTTCTATCGTTGAGCGATTTCCTGACAGATCGTTCCCCAGCTTGTTTCCATTGCAAGCATTTACAGCTCCGGCGCTTTTCTGAAGGCCGGTGGCACAATTTTACATATTGTCTCCTTTACTTTTTAACGTGTACGTTAAGGACATGGGCAATGCGCTATCCACTTGCAAATTATTTCAATATGCAGATGGTACTACACTTGCAACCACACTCACGTGAATTTTTCAAATGCATTCTCAATGCTTCGTAATGATGTCGGAAAATTAATGGACTGGTTTGATTAAATGTGATTGACATTAACCATTCTAAATCAAGGTTGGTTAGCTTCCATAGCCCACTCAAGAGTGTATTACTTTCTTACTCACTTTATTTGACACTTCTCGGTGTGTCAATTGTTCTCGTCCTCCAATAATTTTTTTCTGATTCAGTAAAGTATTCGGATATATGGTTTGATCCCGGTCTGCGTTTTTCGATTCACTTATCTCACATATGCGCCGAACTCCGCAAAGTCGTCTGTTTATTGGGTTGCATCAACGTCTTTCTACTTCTGTGTGTTAGAAAACTTTTGTTTCACTCGTTAGCCTACAGTGTACTCAGGTGTGGAATTACAGCATTTGTTCATTGTTCTGGTGCTTTGCATGTAAAATGTATATTAACGAGTGTTACTTAGGACGTATGTAGCCCACACGATGTGAACCTGTCTCAGATACTAAGATTGCCGAATTTACCATCACTTTTTGTTCAAGTGTGGTACTCAAACATTGCTGGACCGATACATATACAGTCCCCACTGTGTCTTGCCGTCCTTTACGTCATACACTCGCTTTTTGAGTACCTCACATACGTACCAGATTTGATAGATATACTCGAGCCTATTACGTTCCCGACATACTCAATGTTCTTCCCTACGAAATTACTTCTAGTGAATCTATACGCGATATTCGCAAAAAAAAAAAGAATTATACTTGGAATGATTATGGGCGTCATGTTTTCCTATTTGCGTTATTATAAATCGTGCCTTAGGTTTCTACCTCTTTTTGTGCCTTGTATTTTATCTTTACAAATAGGTTTCAGTGTCACTCTTTTTCTCTTTCTTTCTTTTTTTTCTTTGTGAAGTAGTCAGTTTTTGTGGCTGAGTTTTGTTGCTAACTGTCAGGTTTCGGGTGACAAGCCACCGTGATGGCTTAGGCAAACCTGATTTCTGTAATCGTAATTGCGAGACTTGTTAATAAATATATAATAATAATAATAATAATAATAAAAAGAAATAATAATATAATAATAAGAATTATTATTATTATTATTATTATTATTATTATTATTATTATTATTATTATTATTATTATTATTATTATTATTACACCTCTACATTTCAATATATTCATTAATGATCTTTCTCGGGTTGTTTCAAATGTTTAATATTTCAGTACGCTGACGACACTGTGTTGCTCTCAAAAGATTTTTCTTACACCCTGGCAATCTCGAATCTTCAGAATAATGTAGACAACACAATGACTTTCTTCGCTGATAACTGTTAAAGGTTAACGCCTCAGAAGACAACTTTTTTGCTTCAGATCCCCTTTAAAACGAACAATAATGGACGCACCAATATTCCTTCACAGTACCAACTGTCATTCATGCCGATGCGTGCCGGTTAACTACGTGAACTCAGTAAAGTACCTAGGAGTATTCTTCGACAGCTTTATGTCGTGGCATAGTCAACCGTCACACATTTGAGATAAGGGGCGCTATAACGTAAAACTATTCCAAACATTTCTATTCCAATTCTGCAATCAGCCCTCCGCAATTGGTCAAAAACTTTTTGGACCACCCCTCCTTTACCTGCCTGTCAAGCGACGTCACGAAAACCACAATAGCTCCCCGTCTGATATGACGTGTACACGCTGATTATGCATGATTTGACCAAACAAAAGAAAAATAGTTATTTTTGATTCGACATCTTTTCGCCAATAGCCCTCGACTATTGGTCAAGAGTTTCCGGGCTGCGCCCACTTCACCTGCTTGTCACATGACGCCGCAAAACCGCAAATACTCACCGCGTCAAAGTGACGTGTACGCATTAATGCATTATTATGCCAAACAAAACTGAATTTTCTTCTGAATAGCCGCAGGTTGCCCCGTTCCGAAAGGAATGAAAGATGTCTGCGCCAATCGCTGAGGCACTGACTACTCGCACCTACCCGAGAGCTTGGGTTTATTTGCGTGTAATAAAACTTTTTGCGTGGCCGTGTAACGTTTTCGAGCACTTACGGCACGTTTACGACCTCGTTCTATCAACTCTTCTTTGATGAGGATCCGTTTTAGCGTCATTCTGAAGCTTCCGTTGCATGCCGCCGCGATTGTCGACGAGTCACCGCAAGCTAAGTGAGAGAAAGCGGACCAATCGCAGACGCCTGCATCACCCTCTTAATCCGGTTATCGAGTTTCCGTGCAGTGGCTCTGCCCCCTCGAATCTCTCTCCACTTAAGCGTGCTCCTCGCCTCTTGTGAGCCAATTAGGTAAGACAAGCCACTCAGTGTTGGCAATGTTATTCGTTTTTAAAGCAAACAAAAGTGACCTCCTATGAACGAGGAAAGCTTTTGATTGGTCTGTTGAGACAACCCTGCGGGCGACCGCCCGATGCTTGCGTCGGTGGTTACGAAAATTAGACGTGAGGAGATTGGAATAAAAACATATTGGAATAGTATTACGTTATAGGGCCCAAGCTTAGGAGCGCTGCGTGGTTATTCTTTCAAATTAAGTCTATCGTTCCATTTCAAGTAACAAAAAGTATTGCGCATATTTTCGTTTACAGTACTCTTCAATCTCGGATTACCATTTTTGCCTTGGCCCCACCCGATGACAAAACCGAGTTGATTCTTTGTTAAAAAACTTACTAAAAACATAGCCTACAACACTCCGTCAATCAAAAAATCGTAACGTCTTCTCAGCGCTTGGGCTTCCATACTTCTAGACCCTGTTCGTACAAACTGTGATTTTGGTTCAGTGATTTTAAAATATGTTACACAGCCCCTCGAAGCCTTCGTAGTAGTGACATAAGGTAGCCTCACCGCAATGAAGGCTTCCTACCTGGGTAAGGAGGATTTCATTGTTTGGCCCCAACTGTTAGTCCTGCTGCATTATTTTGTTTACTGATTTTGCCAGGCCAAGCCCCTCAAGCTGCTGGTGACGTTGAATGGCCCGTTCCTTGTACTCTGTATTCATTTGTACAATAAATAATAATAATAATAATAATAATAATAATAATAATAATAATAATAATAATAATAATAATAATAATAATAATAATAATAATTATTATTATTATTATTATTATTATTATTATTATTATTATTATTATTATTATTATTACTATTCCTTTAGTTAGTTCATTTTATTCTTCCACTTTGTTAATTTATACTTCTTCCTTTTTAATCTAAATGCTTGAATGGTAATATGGTAATAAAAACTAGCGTCAGGCAATTCAGGAAGGTTGTAGAAGTTAGTTTCATGACAGGAAAGGCCAAGCGGGTTGGCCTTGGGTGAAACTCCTCCAGCTTGCTTCTACGAATACGAGAAGCCTGCACGCCTAAAGTGCGATAAACAAAACAAAAAAAGATTGCGCGGCATTTGTGGCTTTCAGACATTGGCCCTCGGCTGAACATAACAGGTTTAGTATAATTACGTAAAAATGCGTTAGAAAACAAGCAGCTTTGCATTCTTTACGCCTGTAAAGTGTTCGTTACTGATTAGAATAGTTGCAAACGCAACGTTCGACGAAAGTCTATGACTAGGCGCTGTCCCACTTATATAATACGCGTTTTCTATGAACAAAAGCGGCGCTGCCTCTTAAGCGTTATTTTAAATGCAGAATTTATTGATATGCGCAATGGCGTTGGTGGACACCGGGGCTATGGGAGCAGTTGTGGGCCTTTCTTGCAAGAACCGTCTTCGACGCAAAGGGATGTTTTCGCTCTACACGCATGATAAATTCTGTGGAGTAATCGGTGAAATATTGCGTCCCCTTGGTGTTTGTGTTGTGAATGTGTTATTGGCGGACAAATGTTACCTAACCGAGTTTGTGATTTTAGAACTCTGCACTCGCAATGTTAGACTAGGGATAGACTTTCTGCAGAACTGCGGGGTTTCAGTCAATTGTGGTGCCGGCGAGCTTTCGATAAATATATCGGAAAATCTGGAGTCGATGCCTGTCAGGATCCCTTATTATCACAACTCGTGGATGAACGACCCGCTGGAGAGAGAGAGAGAGAGAAAGCACTTTATTTGCACCCGACAGGGAGTATGGGTGATCGGGCTGAGACGCAGCTGCCCTTTCACCGTGTACCTCCCCCCTAGACGTCGGTCGGAATTAGTTGGCCTCCGGCGGCGGCCTGGGCTTTACCGATGAGTTGTTTTTGGACTTGTTCTTCCTGGCTACGGAGGGAGGATTCCCATGACTCTTTATTTCCATATAGACCGTTTAGTGCTGGGCAAGCCCAGAGCATGGACAAAATACATTTGCCGTTGCTGAGCGAGGAACGCTACCTCCGGGGTCTTCAGCACCGGTATCTGTCATCGCATCTTGTACAGACGCTTCATTTCATGCCGTGGTGCAACCCTTTGGCGATTCCTGTGGGTAGAAAAACCTATTGGTATACCTAATATTATCGCATCTGTGAACTATGGTGGGGCGTTTTTGTGGGCGTTAAATTGTTCTACCGTCCCGGTGCGTGTTCTCGAACACATGAAGATTGCTGTCTTCAACGATGTCACGTGCAGTTAATCGATGGTCGTCAGGGTCGAGGATTCCACTGAAGGACGAACCGCCTGCCCTTACGAGCAGAAAATCCTACGCATGGTCAGCAAGTCTTTGCCTTCACTTCAAAGGGACACCTTAGTGCAAATGCTATTCCAGCATGCTTCTGTGTTCGACTCCTCTCAAGATGAGCACGTTACAACTATTCCATCCTCGCGTACTCGTCATCGCATCGACACAGGATCAGCACATCCTCTCCGGCAGAAGCCTTACCGAGTGTCTTCATTAGAGTGCAAGATTATTGCGGACCAGGCACAAAAGAGATGCTGAGGAAAAATGTCGTTCAAGAATCATCAAGCCCGTGGGCCGCACCTGTCATCCTGCTGAAGAAAAAAGACGGCTCGTCGAGATTTTGTGTTGATTATAGGCGACTGAATGCGATTACCAAGAAGGATGTGTACCTGCTCCCGCGTATTGACGGCGTAATAGACTGCCTACGTCCTTCCTTCTACTTTTCGTCCTCCTCTTCTTCTATCTATTGCTCTTCGCCACGTTACAATATATTACACGTCCGCCGCGTATTTGTTTCTGTACGTTCCCCTCGGTGCTTTCCAGAATTGCAGCGTGACGATAATGACTATGAGAAAGAAAAAAACAATACAGGAAAACACGAAGCATCGCTGCTCCACGTGTCATCAATTGTAGATGTCTCGGTTAACGTTCGTAAATTCAGAAACCAGTAGGTACATTGTTGGTAACGCTCTAGGCACTTCGACGAAGCAGTAAAGGAAAGGAATGGGCGTCCTTAATTATGTACGAGAAGAAAAGATAAAGATAGGGCGGAATGGAGAAATGAAATGTGAGAAACTGCTATGGCGATTGTTGAAACGCGGATTTGGCCCGGCAAGGAGATCGTTGACGTCGAAAACTGTTTGGGAGCTATGTTTGTCAATAAAGTAAGACTGCACTGACGGCCACTGCTTCCATCCTCATAATGGAAAAAAAAAATCCATGTCTCGAAATTGTCATTGCCTTTACTTTTTTTTCTTCTTCTCAAAGTACGCGCTCTGTACGGGTAAATTTTAAACCCGCGCTGAGTAAATTTTAGATTCGCCTCTACGGGGCCTATTCGCCCCCTAATCACTGTCACGCTTTCTGCCGACTCAGTTCATACCGGGAGCAGGCACCACATCGAATCTCCTCGGTACGGGCAGCGCGGCTTGCGGTCCTTAAGATGTTCTGCCCAAAATTCAGTTTATGGTCTCCTTGCTGGAGGAGCAATAGGGTGGCTGTTGCTTACTCCAAAAAGCCTGAATTTGAAATTCGTCTGGATAACAGAAATTTATAGACCTCTTGGTGGAATGAAGAATGCACTCGTGATAACAGAAAGAGAAAAGCCGCTTGGGAAAAATTATTCCATAATCAGAGTCCCGAAAATTGGCGCGATTATAATTTTTTTTGCAGCCGTCTTTAAACATACAGTTATAAAAGCTAAAGACGACTACTGCGGCAAGCATTTCAATTTCCTATCGAACAATAAAAATAAACGTGTGTTGCTCAATTTTCTCTGCAGTAGTAAAGTTCTTCCGCGTCCAATTAATATTGATTCTACAGTCGTAATTAGCAATGAAATGAGCCAATCACTAGAAGAAATCGTGAAGGGATTGCAAATACGATTCTCTTCAGTTCTGCCAGATTGTTCTAGCTTACGAAGTGCGTCAGAAGATTTTGAAGAAGTTACTATGTTAGAATTAGCTGAACTCGTGGAGCAACGGCCAGATTCAGCTCCCCGTGCGAACTGCGTTACCTCTGCCATGGTCAAAATGTTATTTAAGAAAGCTCCTGTTGACCTTTTTAACTATTATGAATCACTCAATTAGATTTTCATGGATTGCATCTGCTTGGAAAATTGCTAAAATAACTCCAATTCTTAAAAATCATGGGGAAGCATATACACTAGATAACATTAGACCAATTGCGCTAACCTCAAATATGGTGAAATTAATTGAAATGATCCTATATACCTGTATGCTTAAATTTGTAGAGGACAAGGACTTACTTAATCCCTGCCAAATTGGATTCCGCCCATCATGTTCAATCTGGCATGGTTACGTGGACTTAGAAAGTAAAATAAGTTTAGCCCGGCGTCAATGACAAATAGGTTCTATTGTGACACTAGAGATCCCCAAATCCTATGATAGTGTAGAATACGTAATTGTATTGGATATACTACGAAATGTAGAGTTTCCAAATTATTTGATAAACTGCATATGCGAATTTTTACATGGGAGGGAATTCTACTGCTTTCTAAG
The DNA here is from genome assembly GCF_023375885.2 of Dermacentor andersoni. NCBI lineage: Eukaryota > Metazoa > Arthropoda > Arachnida > Ixodida > Ixodidae > Dermacentor > Dermacentor andersoni. The sequence continues at coordinate 30,923,320 of NC_092815.1, forward strand.
AGGCTTTTCTTGGAGCTTACATAATCAATTATGATGTGTTCTTCAAGGAGCTGTCACTTCGCAATTGTTATTTAACGTTCTGGTGAGTTCTATTCCTCGGCATCAAGATGTGCAAACATATGTAAACGCAGACGGTATTGCTTTCTTTGGATCTGACTATGATGTTCACTCCCTATATTATCGACTAAAGAATTATCTCTACGTAATAGAAACCTGGTTAAACAAGATTCGCCTTAACGTTCGAAAGTGCTTGATATTGATTTCTTTTTCTTTTAATAATCCGATTAACATATCGCTATCCTACCATCTCGAGACTATAACTCAAGTAGAGTCGGTGAAGTACTTAGGTGTAGCCTACGGTTCTCTCAGTTGGCTTGGTCATGTTGACCATATAGTTAAAAAAGAAGCGAGAAATATTCTCGGAAACTATTGAGTAGAATGTTTAAATGTAATAAGCGCATATTATGTTTGCTTTTGGCCCGACTTTGGCAAATTCAATGCCTCGTTTTATGTACCTTCATATGAATCTAATCCGTGCTTTCTTATGTGCCATGAGTTTCGTTTAGTTATGTGACCGGACTTTGTCTTTACTTTAGTGCACATATATGACTGGAATTTGTGTTGCGGTGTTTCTGAGTTGAGTTTCAGTTATATTGTGACATCAGTACACTTATATGACTGGAATTTGTGTTAGTATGATTTCATTGTTATTTTGTTATGGTTTATCCTTTGTTTTAATCCCTGTGTTAAAGGGAGTAGCCGGTGCCAACTAAAGGCCACAACATCTCCTAAGCGCTATATAATAAAAGAAAATTGGTGACAGCGGTTGGCATGCTACGTAAGCTATGCAACAGTCGGTCGGGAATGCGGAGAGGCCCACTACTAATGATATATAAAATGTATGCATGGCCCATTCTAGAATTTGGATGTGTGCTATTTTCTGGTGCGCCAGCTTGTAAATTACGCCTCCTTCTTTTGCTTGAGCGGGAAACCCTGCGATTGTGCGGCGGAATACCGAACTTTGTTGCTCATAAAGTATTACGTCAAGAAGCCAGGTTGCCCTAAATATTGTGCAGATTTTGTTTGCTGACGGTGCAAACATTCTTAAATATGTACAAAACTCCTATTAGAAGATTGCCAATTTCCCAGCCGGCATTATTCTTTGGAGTACACTGACCCCGGCCTCCTACACCACAGGTAATCTTTGTATAAACATAGATTAATTCCTTAAATATATGTATCTGGGAGGTGCCACCTGTTTGTGATGTGCGAGAGAGTCTCCGAATCATCTAAGATGACATCAACCCAAGCAATGCAAACTTCTCTCCCATAATATACTAAATCGCCTATTACAAGACCATACATTGAATTTATCTATAAATGCAGTCATTGCAACAGCCACTTCACAGTGGGGAGAAAAAATATGGAATCTGCATTTTCGCTCCCGCTTTAGACTGGCGATTTTCACTCAGCATTCCGGACTACTTATCCGTATTTCTCGCTTAAGTTCTAGCTGTAGTGTGAGCCTTACGCAAACTAAACTCTTCTTCTCTTTCTTTAACATCTGGAGTCCCCCAGGGCAGCGTACTTGGTCCCTTACTTTTCTTAATTTTTATTAATTATCTACCCAAATGTGTCTCATCTCGAATTCTATTATTCGCAGATGATTGCGTTATATATCGTAACATTAGTAATGACGCTGACCGACTTTCCCTACAAACTGATCTAGATGCGGTGACCGCTTGGTGCTCCTCGTGGTTAATGTCTTTAAATACATCTAAAACCAAGCTAATGTCATTTGCCAACCATTCCACACGACTTTCTACCGCCTACTTTCTCAATAATGCTAGCGTAGAACTTGCGCCAACTTACAAGTATCTTGGTTTTCATCTTCAGTCTGACTTCACTTGGCATTACCATATTAACACCGTCTTAGCATCAGCTAACCGAGAACTCGGTCTTCTTAAAGGTGACCTCAAGCACGCACCTTCACACTTAAAAATACTTGCTTATATCACGCTGATCTGCCCAAAAATTGAATATGCTTCTGCCATATGGGATCCCGTTCAGGCATACATTATCAGCAACATTGAATCTCTGCAAAACCGTGCTGTTGGCTTCATCTTTTCCGATTATTCACGTTTCACCAGCGTCACATCGTTAAAACAACCTGCCGAGTTGGAATCACTATTACGTCGACGCCAGTTTGCTCGCCTAACCTTATTTCATAAACTTTATCACCATTTCACGCGTCACGATGACTTCTTTTCACCACCCCCTGCAGTCTTCCCGCGCCGTAACCACACTAACAAAGTAAAACGCATAACGCGCCGCTCATCTCTCTACGCAAAATCATTTATTCCTCGCACAATAATAGAATGGAATAACCTACCATCACGCATAGCTACTGAAGTTAACTTACCTTCTTTCCAAACCTTGTTGCAAGAAAACGGTTAGTGGTAGCAGATTAGTTATTACTTATTGTTATATGTACATATTAACATATTGTGTAAAAAAGCTCTTGTGATTTCATGAATTAGTGCATATACCCCCCGTTCATATCTATTTATTTTATGTTCCTTGTGTGTGGTGTTTATTTCATGTAGTTTTATTCACCCCCCCCCCCCCCTATGCAATACCCTCGCATGAGGGCCCTTAGGGGTAATGTAAATAAAATAAATAAAAATAAATTAATATCAATTGTAGTCATAATTACGGATTCTTTATCTTTATGTACATAACTCATAACAAATAGCCTTTTACGTACACTTCATTTTCTAGTCCATGCTCAGATAAACATAATTAGATCACTTTGGGTGCCAGGACATAGGGGATGATACATGAACGAAATCGGTGACAGTCTAACGAGAGCGGCCCTCAATGGCCAGGTACTATGATTACTTGCTACATCAGCCTACCTAACTACTGCTAGATTCAAGGGATATGCAATTGCTCAAGACTCTTTGAACCAAGCGATGACAAATTTTCAGCATATCGACACCTCTTAGTCCCTTGGCACAAGAACTACTTTCACACCAGAAAAACTCAAGTAATTTTTACTCGATTATGCCTGTCGAACACCCGAAATAAATTTTTATCGTCACAGGGCTGGTCGGGCGCCCTCCCCTCTGTGCCCAATCTGAACATAAGACAAGACCATAGATTATTTTTTCTTATTCTTGCACCGGTTGTCGTTCTTAAGGAAAGACATTTTAGAATCAACGTTAGGGCAACTTAGTTTAAATTTTTCAATGCTAGATATTCTTCCTCTAGGAAACTACCACAGGGAAGTTTGCTCAGCCGTAGAGGAATTCATAGTTACGTAAAGGTGATTCTTTTAAATTATTCAGTTGGTATTTTTATCCATTTGCACCTGACACTTTTACCAACTTTTTTACTACCAACATCTTCCTAATACCACCTAAGTCTTGGCCCCTGTATTGGTATGCGCCTTCGTTGAAGGATATCCTATCCTGTCCTTACTGCAGGTGGACCTAGCCTCGCAAAAGTTCACGGCAATTACTCCGCCTGAACATCACCCATGAAATACGATACGTATGGTCTCAAACATTTTGTAGTGCAGATAACAACACCAGATATCATTAAAAAGTTGACGGAGAGCCCAATGCATTGCGGGTTGTCCCCACCACGACGACCCACACGGCTAACCGTTCATTTTTAACACTGTGCCAAACAGCTACTTCAGGAGGAACAGAAGCACCTCTCTCCTAAATATCCACTGTCCTTGGGAGAACAAAATATCATTTCGTTGCAAGAACGCGCAGTGCGAGGTAAAAATGGACGTGGTACCGAAAAGAAACGCGAAACCAACTTTTACGACTACAATATTTTTGTTGCCTAGGTACAATTAATAATATACAATCCCTTTCTGCCTTACACCTCTTATTTTCCTTCCTTCCTTCATCTCTCTTCAGTTCGTCTCTTGAATCTTCTATGGAACGAACTGAATGCCTCATGTTCTCTTTTTTCTGTCATAATTTATAATTCGCTCTACGTGTTTCTATACTCTCGACCGAGCCCATTTCTGGGCTCATCACCCATAGCGTCTTACGCCACTGCGCTTCGAACGAAGAAACTAACTAAAGTGCCACGAATTGGGATGAAACAACATTTATCGTGTACTGTCACTTATTTTTCTTTCGTTTGTACTGCAATCATGAAATAGAATTTTGGTTACAGTGTATTGAATGGCAGTTACTATTACGTACTTTGAAGCAACAAGCAGACATCGTTTCACATACGTTTCTCATCTACCATTCACTTTCTTTTTGCTACGTTTCTGTGACCGTGTCCCTGCTATGTAAACGCGCGTGACGTAGCTGTAAGAGTCCCCCATCCCACGATCAACCTCCTGTTATTGTTTTCGTTTCTTTTAATCGATCGTAAGCTTCAACGATCTCTGTGACCGTAGTGACACACTATCCGCGTGGCCTAGACCCAGGCGCATGTTTTTGCACTTGCGCTCAAAAACACGTCGTTTTCGCCAATGGTCACGCGATTTCTCGTTCCGATCGCAGGCGACTGACCGGCAGTCCGCCCACAACCACCGCGATCACGCGACCCGCTCATGTCCGCCGGTGTTTTTCTTTCACGGATGAACTGAACGGAACGCCGCCTCTGCGGCCTCTTGGGAAAACCGCAGTAGCTCCGTTCTCTGGCGAGACGCATGCGTTTCTGGGAACACGCGGCACTCCAGCGGAACGAGATAGGGCGCACGTTCGAGAGCGCGCTGCAATCCCGCTTTGTGCGCAGTCAAAGGCCACGCAGCGCGCCGAGGAAGACGGGAGAAACGGGTGGGATGTTCGAAAGGAGAAGACAGTTTGTAAGCTCAGAAAGAGGAAAAAGAACAAAGGACCAATGATTTCGAAATGTGACTGAAGAAAGAATTTCCCGCATGGCTGGTTAACGGTTGCGGATAAGCAGGATGTAGAAGGACTTATCAACAAAGAAAAAATCAGCATGCTGGTAGAGGTAAACTCGCTTTCGGGCAAACCTCACCCTTCTGCACTATGTCCGCTCGGTGAATCTTCTTACCCCGGCCGGTTGTGGCTCCAAAGTTGAAATAGTCGCAGCTTATTGCGAAAGTTCGAAAGCCTTTCAAGCTTTCACGAGTTTCTATGGGTAAAGAACTGATGAAAGTTCAGAATGATACAAATGACCTCCGTTGTGCTACTGAGCTTGTACGAACTGTATGTGTTGGTCTGGGGCATTTTTCAAATAAAACACTCTGGTTGAACACGAGGAGAGCCTGGTCATGTTTGTGAGTTGTCTTCTCATTACGTATGTTTTGTATATAATTACAACTTAATGCCGAGCCCCTAGAACGTGGTATGCATGTAGTGTGTTTCTTTCACTCTAACCGATTCTAAAAGCTTTGAATTATATATTTCTATTTATCTACTGAGATGGTGCTCTCAGTTAGGTTGTTTTGTTTGCTTGCTTGTTTGATTATTTGCCTGTATGTCTGCATATCTACCTCATTGTTTGTTTGTTTGTTCGTTTGTTTGTTTGTAGCTACAACTTTAGAATAGTCTGATCCTAAGCAGCCAGACTTCGTGTACTTCGCAATTAGTAAATAACCATATTTTGTGGACAGTAGTATATTGAGATGCTGTTCACTGAGGATGCCTTGCTAGTAACATTGTGAAACTTGCTGATGTTCTGTTGAATATAATTAATTGTTACTTGGGAAGTATTTCAAGTCGTATAACAATACGTTCGAGAATATAGCGCTTCCTAACGATTAGCTAAGTATCTTATTCCAACTGCACCTCTTGAAGAAAACTCATCGCGGAGTTATTCAGCGAAGACATATTTAGCGGCTGTGCTGGGCAATGAATTGGTCTCCGGACAACTACGCCCCACTTTTTTGTGTTCTTGATCAATTTCTTCCGTTCTGGCCTTTCAATCACCCTCTCTTTCCTCGGCTTCTCGGGGCTAAGAGCCTGCCATCGTCACTTCTCATTGGCTGCATCGCGTAACCCTTCCTACCAGGGTAAGTTTTTGTTGTTTTCCTGCCGACACAACTTTCTTATCAGCGCATGGTTAAACGAATTTCCAGCTGGAAACTTCATCGTTATTGGGGATTGCTCGAATATGTCAAAACGTTAAGTCTAACTTGCAGAGACAATGAGTTTTGCCTGAGTTGTCAGAATTTGCGAAATATACATTGGAAGGTGAAACTGAGTCATCATACAAGGATACACACCCATGACATTCTACACAGGATTAGTCTGGCCTTGTTTTTTAAAACGTGCTTTAAAAGACAATTAGACTTTCAGCTTTCCGCCCTCCTCTAGAAGTGGAAGCGGGTCATAAGAGGGGGTGTATCTAGGTGGATTAACGAGGATGACGTATGAGACAGATTGATCTGCTCATGGCTGTCGTTCCTAGGGAATTACCTTCCTTAGTAAAAAAAAATTCCCCAGAGCCCAGCTCACTATGACTGTCGACGATAATGCGTTTAGCATTGAATTAATACAGCGACAGAACATATTGCCATTGTCGAAACGACTTTTGTGCTGCAGCGGGATTCCTATTTCGCGCTTCTCTAAGAGCGCTTGGCACCATCTAGCGCCGTCGCCGCGAAGACTGCGCCTGGACTCTGATATGTATGTCGTGCCGCTGCGTAGGCGAAAGCTGATAAGGCGCATTGCGCCAACCGGGGCCCCTCTCTCGCGTTTGTTTCTAGACGTGCTGCGACATCTAGTGGCGCTGCCGAGAAGTCCGTACATGGCCTCCGAGACGAGAAGCATGCGCGCCAGTACCCTGCGAAACACTGAGAATTGTTCCCTCGCATGCAGCATACTCAGTGGCACATACTCAGGGACTCTAGTTGGCGAGGTCTTCATTGATAGGCGGCACATAGCCAGTGCATTTGTGGTGCAGCCTTCTACAGCACCAGGTTGCTGTCCTTGAGGAACACTTGTGACCTAGGTTCTATACCGCTCAGCATCAAAAAAATTTAAGGGATATTTTTTTTTCATTGAGCAGCGGCACAATTTCAGTGGTTGATACGTAGTAGATACGTTCACTTTGGCAAAGACGTTCAACTTGACGTCAAAGAGCAGCACAGACCGAGTGGCACATACCCAATGCTCCAAATCGGTGGCAGAGTTTCTTCACACAGAGATTCCTAGCCAGTCCCCTATCTATGGTGACTCAGATCGGCGTGTAAGAGGATCTTTGAAGATCGGCACATATGTACACATTGTCAGATACTCATTGTCAGTGGCGCTAATTGGTACGATGCTTGGTTTCGAGTCCTGTTCCCTCAGAACAGCAGTTTGAGGCGCTACAGATTCGCGACCGCTGACTACTCAGTGATCCAGGTAGGCGGGAAAACAGTTGCATACATACATACATACATACATACATACATACATACATACATACATACATACATACATACATACATACATACATACATACATATTCTACACCCGGAAATCGTGTTAAACACATTAAAATTCCTAGAATTCAAGTAAGCACGGGTTGTTGTATTGTTCGTTTTTGAGGTAGCAGCCGGGATGCGCTTGGCTCCATGACGAAGAAATGAGAATCACTGCGTACGCGTATCCGGCTTGTTAGAACCGCGAATACACAACCAAGTCAATGACGCCGGCTCATAGCAGCGCTCACAACAAGAAGGAAAGAAGGAAAAGTACTACTAATGAAGAAAAATTATGCAGATCTCATATACTTTGGGAATCGAAGTTATGCGAAGCATTTTGCAGGTAACTGGCTCTGGCGTAAACCTTGCGCTGGTTTGCCACGACCAGCTATATCACTCTCTCGATCAGTTCGAGATGGCATTCGTTACGGACCTCTGCTACGCTAAAGGTGAGAAAGAGCGTGGGCTTTCCCAACTGCTCGATCATTGCGAGCGAGTTCCTCTTCCTTGGCGCCCAGTAGTACAATAGTTGCACGCCATTCTCTAGTTGCTCAAGCAAACTCCCCAAGAAAACAAAGTCTCATTTGACGCACTTTCTGACATAGCTGCGGCCCTCTAAGAGCGTCTTTGTTAGCGTCAAAAGCCGAGGTCATCAATCTTAGTCGCTGTAATCAAGCTGCCATGCTGGATTCGGCGCAGCGCTGTCGTACGCAGCCTATATATATATATATATATATATATATCATCTTTACTTGACTTAGTTCTTATAAGCGGTACATTAGAAGGATCTTCCGTGTCCATCGATAATGGCATTTCAGACCACCAAGCGCTTATTCTAACCTGTCCCATTTTAACGACGCGAAAATACAAAAAACCGCAACCTGCATACTTTAAGGATTATACACGCGCAAATAATCCTGCTGTACTAGGTTCCCTAGAATTCCAGTTTCATTCATTCAGTGAACTAACAAATGTACAAAAACTCTGGACGCGTCTTAGAAATATTGTTAAGTATCGCGAAAACACCTTCATTCCAAATAGAAAGAAACGCGTTAACCGAGAATACCCGTGGATAACACGTGCAATAATCCAACTAAAAATAAAAATAAAACGACGGCGGAAAATGGGAACCAAGTGCACGTTAGACGATCTTATCGGTACATTTAAACAAAAAATATCGGAAGCAAAAGCCCGTTTCTTTGGCACTACATTACCTTCGTTTATGGCGCATGACCCTCACAAATTCTGGCGAAATTTGTCAGATGAACGAGAAAAAACTAACGCAAATAAAAATTTCGGATGATGTTATTCAGTATCCTGAACACATTGCTAAAGAGATGAATAACTTCTTTCAGGCAGTTTTTACGAAACATGCTGCTTTAACACCTTACGATGTCAAAATACCAGTCGAAGAATTAACTGTAAGTGAAGAGGGCATACTGTCTCTATTGCATACGTTGGATCTTAAAAAATCTACCGGCCCCGATCAGATTTTTAACTCATTTTTAAGTCGATACGCAAGCTGGACATCAAAGTATCTAATTAAAATATTCACTCTTTCTCTTCAAACATCAGTGTTACCAGACGATTGGCGCAAGGCTGCAATAATTCCAGTACATAAATCGGGCTCGAAATTAGATTTAAATAGCTACCGCCCAGTGTCATTAACAAGCTCATGCTATAAAATAATGGAAGAGAGAGAGAGAGAAACGTTTATTCAACGAAACAGTGTCCCGAGCGAGGCCGGGTATCGCCCTAAGGTGGGAAGGCTCCTTAGTCGAAGAGGGCTTCGACTGCCCTCTTGGCCCTGGCGACGAGTTGTCGTTGGTCTTCCAGGTCCCCGAGGGTTAGCTTGGCCTCCCACGTTTCGAATAGGTCGTTTGCTTCTATTGCTTGTTTTGCGTGCGTTTCTGGTTGCATTTCGCTGCCTTCCTGCCACGGGCATTCGAGGAGCAAGTGTGGTGTGCCAGAGTGTCGGGTACGTTGCAAAGTGGGCAGAGGTAGCCGTGGAGCGTTGGGTAGAGGCGATGCATTATCGCTCCGTGCGTGTACGTGTTACTTTGCAGGCGTCTAAGGATCAGGCTTTCTTCTCTGTCCAGTTTAGGGTGCGGTAGAGGGTACACTCGACGCTCTAGCCTGTAATGTTGCAATATGGCCGAATAGTTGGTGGGTACGGCCTCCGCCTCTTCTGTCACGGGTCCGAGAGCGCGTGGGGAGAGGGTAGCCCGGCTGACATGCTCGCGGGCAGCGGCGTGGGCCGCTTCGTTCCCCTCTAGTCCCTCGTGTTCGGGTACTCACGTTACGCAGGTGTACGGGAGTGGAGTGCTTCGTCTTTTTAGTATCTTGAGTGCATCGGCCGAGATGCGGCCTCTCAAGAAGTTTCTGCAGGCGGCCTGAGAGTCGGTGAATATAACCGCTGCGTCTGTGCATGTGCCGGTGGCGAGAGCGATTGCCGCTTCTTCAGCCGTTTCCGGGTTGCGCGCCTTGATGGTTGCCGATGCTAGCTCGGAGCCTTGGGAGTCTACGACGCTCAGAGCGTACGCGTTTCGATGCGGATACTTGGCCGCGTCGGTGTAGTGGGCATTCGGCTTGAAACTTCGTTTGATGGCGTTGGCTCTAGCCTGTCTTCTACTCTTGTGATATGTGGAGATGCATATTGCGCGGGACACGTGCGATGCAAATGCACTCTCGAACGTCCGGTGTTATTCGCTCTTTCTTGTCCGTGTCTGCGACATACGTCTCACTGTAGTTTAGGTGTCGGAGTACTGATTTCCCTGTGGGCGTGAGCTTGAGTCATTCCAGCAGGCTGTTCTTGTGCGCTTCGGCGAACTCTTGCCTCGTGTTGTACACGCCCATCTAAAGGAGACGTGATGTAGAGGCCATGGCGGGGAGTCCCAGGGCGACTTTGATTGCCTTCCTTATCATGATGTTCAGCTTTTCTATTTCAGCGTTCTTTAAAGCCAGGTACGACCTGCCGTATGTGATGCGGCTGGTGAGGAGCGCTTGTATTATTCTTAGAGTGTCTTGCTCCTTGAGCCCACTTCTTTGGCTTGAGATCCTCTTGACGAGGTGCGTTAGTTGCGAAAGGGTGCGTTCTAGTCTCGGTAGGCTGGCAGCTCCCGATTCGTCTTTGTGGATGTGCAATCCAAGTATTCGCATGTTGTCGACTTTCGGGATTGTTGTCCCGTTGAGTGTGATGCTGGGGTAGGGCTCTTCGTAGTTGGGTGGTCGGCCTCTCGTTCTTGCTTTCAGGACGAGGTGCTCAAACTTCTCTGGGGCGCAGCGGAGGCCGCAATTTCGGAGATAGCTTTCGATGGTGTCGATGGCTTCTTGTAAGCTACTTTCTTGCCTTATAACGTTCCTAGCTCTGGTCGAGAGCGTGATGTCATCAGCATACATCGCGTGACGCAGATCTGGTATGGTCTCGAGGAGTGGCGGTAGCTTGATCACAGCTACGTTAAAGAGTAGCGGTGAAATGACCGACCCTTGCGGGGTGCCTCTGTTTGGACGTAGGAAGCTTTCACTGCGGATGTTGCAGATTCCGACTGTTGCCGTGCGGTCCATCAGAAAGTTTCTGACGTATGCGTAGGTCCTAGTGCCGCAGCCGGTGCCTTCGAGATTGTTGAGGATCGCGTCGTGGCTAACGTTATCAAAGGCTCCCTTGACGTGTCTATTGCCACTATGGAGTATTTGCTTCGATTGTTTAGGTGATCTAGAAGGCCTTGTTTTAGTTGTAAGAGTACATCGTGCGTTGAGAGGTGCTGCCTGAAGCCGAACATGGTGTCTGGTAGGTGGTCGTTGTCTTCCAGGTACTGGGTAATGCGGTCGTGCACCATATGTTCGAGAAGCTTTCCCGCGCGCGAGGTGAGGGGAAATCGGTCGTATAGGTTCTCCAAGCTGAGAGGTTTGTTGGCCTTGGGGATCATGGGGATGTCCGAGTTTTTCCACACAGCAGGCAGTTCTCCTTTCTCCCAGCACTCATTGTAGTAACGGAGGAGAGCCTCGGTGGCCTGCTGCGGTAGGTTGCGTAGGTGTTTGTTAACGATCCTGTCTTTACCAGGGCTAGTATTTCTACTCAGCTTGGATAGGGCTACGTGGATTTCGGCCTGCGTAAAGGGTCGGTCGAGTTCTGGGTTCGGTTTTTCAGAGTATTCTTTGCTGCGAGTTGACGCGGTAGAGGGTGCGTCTCCGCATAGTTTCTTTTGTAGTTCTCGCAGGAGGTGTTCTTCTGATCCGGCGTGGTTGTGGATAAGACTGTGAAGACTGTGAAGATGTTGCTTCTGTTTCGTTTTGTTGGGTTCAGTGGCCAGGAGTGCGCGTAGGAGGTGCCAGGTCCTCTTCGTGCTCAGAGTCCCCTGTAGCTTGTCACAGAAAGCGTGCCAGTTCTGCCTGACGAGGTGGTCCGCATGGTCTTGAGCCTTCTTGGTAAGGAGAGCGATACGTGTTTTTAGCTTTCTGTTAAGCTTTTGTCGCTTCCATCTCTTCAGGAGGCCACTTCTTGCCTCCCAGAGATGTAGGAGGTGCGCGTCGACCGCGGGTGTATCGGCATAGAGTTGTATGATCTTGGTGTGACGTTCTGCTGCGTCTAATACATTTTTGAGCCACTCGTCAATGTCAGTTATGCTTGCTCTGGAATCTAGCTTGTCCCTGAAGAATTTCCAATCGGTTAGCCGTGCAATTCCGGTGGTGTGTTTACTGGTGTGTGCTACATCTAACTGGAGAATATGGTGATCGCTACCTAAGGTTTCCTGGAGTCGACTCCACTCTACCCATGGGACGTCCGCAGTAAAGGTAAGATCGGGGTTTGTGTACCTGGAGACGCTGTTTCCGATTCTCGTGGTCTAGAACACGTAATATTTAAGGCCATAATAACTCACCTAGAAACAAACGAACTTCTATATAAACAACAACACGGTTTCAGATCAAGCCTGTCAAATATAACCCAACTAGCTGAGTTAACTCATGACATAGCTAACGTACTTAATAATGATTGCCAATTAGATGCAGTTTTTTTAGACTTTTCTAAAGCATTTGACGTAGTTCCGCACCAAATTATCGGCCTTTGGTATTAGTAATAAAATAATATCCTGGATCAACAGTTTTCTAACCAATCGTAACCAGAGCGTTGCAATCGATAATCATATTTCACAACCACTCGATGTCTACTCCGTGGTACCTCAAGGATCAGTTCTGGCACCACTTTTGTTCTTGATTTACATTAACGACATCCAGTTTTCCATTAAAAACTCAATTCAGATGCGCCTGTTTGCTGATGACTGTGTTGTGTACACAGTCGTACACAACTCAGAAGACCAGATAGAACTTCATAATTCACTGCAAACAATTTACCCTTGGTGCAACACTTGGGGCACGAAACTGAACACATCAAAAACATATTACAAGTCTTTCACAAATAAAAAACTCCCGCTTAACTTTACATATTCGATCGGAAGGTCAACAATCAATAAAAACGACCAGGTAAAATACCTAGGCATTGAACTCACGCCTAACCTTAACTGGGAGCCTCATATTTTGACCATGTGTCATAAAGCCATAGGCAAACTATCCTATTTAAAAAGGAAACTGCGCGCAGCACCACCACACCTCAGACTAAATGCGTACAAAACACTAATAAGACCATGCCTAGAATACGCTGATCTAATGTGGAGCCCTCATCAAATGCCTTACAAAAAAAAATAGAACGTATACAAAAATTAGCAATTAGGTTTGTATATTCAGATTACAAAAGGCAGTCTAGTATCTCAGGTCTGCTAGCAAGGGCAAACCTAAAATCCTTCTCGCAGAGAAGAGCAATTTCGCGACTAAAATATATCTACTAATTATACCATGGTCATTTCCAGATAGCTCGTTCTCATTACCTGTAAGATGCTCCAAAACGCTCAACCAGACTAAATCATTCCAAAACAATCTATCTTCCCCCAAGTCGTGTTAACGTTCACAAACAGTCCCTTTTTCCGTCGGCCATTTCCCAGTGGAACAAGTTAACTAACGATATTGTGTGTTGCAATACCGCATTCAATGTAGTGACTAGCCACCATAATTTTTTTATCATTGCATTTCTGTACCACTCCTGCACAAGCCGTGAAGGGCCTGCAGTATAACAGATATATATATATGCTAAAAAGCGGGCACGTACTGTGCTACCGGGGCTTAGCGGAGAGACGAGAATTAGGAGTCGGATTCCTGACTAATAAGGATATAGCTGGTAACATACAGGAATTCTATAGCATTAACGAGAGGGTGGCAGGTCTTGTTGTGAAACTTAATAAAAGGTACAAATTGAAGGAAGTACAGGTCTACATTCAGTCATGATGACCAGGAAGTCGAAAGCTTTTATGATGACGTGGAATCAGCGATGGGTAAAGTCAAAACAAAATACACTATACTGATGGGCGACTTCAATGCCAAGGTAGGCAAGAAGCAGGCTGGAGACAAGTCAGCAGGGGAATATGGCATAGGCTCTAGGAATAGCAGGGGGGAGGTATTAGTAGAATTTGCAGAACAGAATAATATGCGGATAATGAATACCTTCTTCCGCAAGCGGGTTAGCCGAAAGTGGACGTGGAGGAGCCCAAATGGCGAGACTAGAAATGAAATAAACTTCATACTCTGCGCTAACCCTGGCATCATACAAGATGTGGACGTGCTCGGCAAGGTGCGCTGCAGTGACCATAGGATGGTAAGAACACGAATTAGCCTAGACTTGAGGAGGGAACGGAAGAAACTGGTACATAATAAGCCAATCAATGAGTTAGCGGTAAGAGGGAAACTAGAGGAATTCTGGATCAAGCTACAGAACAGGTATTCGGCTTTAACTGAGGAAGAGGACCTTAGTGTTGAAGCAATGAACGACAATCTTATGGGTATCATTAAGGAGTGTGCAATAGAAGTGGGTGGTAACTCCGTTAGACAGGATACCAGTAAGCTATCGCAGGAGACGAAAGATCTGATCAAGAAATGCCAATGTATGAAAGCCTCTAACCCTACAGCTAGAATAGAACTGGCAGAACTTTCTAAGTTAATTAACAAGCGTAAGACAGCTGACATAAGCAACTATATTATTGATAGAATTGAACAGGCTCTCAGGAACGGAGGAAGCCTAAAAGCAGTGAAGAAGAAACTAGGAATAGGCAAGAACCAGATGTATGCGTTAAGAGATAAAGCCTGCAATATCGTTATTAATATGGATGAGATAGTTGAAGTGGCTGAGGAGTTCTATAGAGATTTATACAGTACCAGTAGCACCCAGGACGATAATGTGCGAGAGAATAATCTAGAGGAATTTGAAATCCCACAATTAACGCCGGAAGAAGTAAAGAACGTCTTGGGAGTTATGCAAAGGGGGAAGGCAGCTCTGGGGAGGATCAAGTAACAGCAGATTTGTTGAAGGATGGTGGGAACATTGTTCTAGAAAGACTGGCCACCCTATATGCACAATGCCTCATGACCTCGAGCGTACTGGAATCTTGGAAGAACGCTAACATAATCCCAATCCATAAGAAAGGGGACGCCAAAGACTTGAAAAATTATAGACCGATCACCTTACTGTCCGTTGCCTACAAAGTATTTACTAAGGTAATCGCAAATAGAATCAGGAACACCTTAGACTTCTGTCACCCAAAGAACCAGGCAGGATTCCGTAAAGGCTACTCAACAATAGACCATATATATATATATATATATATATATATATATATATATATATATATATATATATATATATATATATATATGTATATATATATTGTTACGGCACAATATGCGCGATCACGAAAGGCCAGCAGTGTGAAGACGACGACGACGATTAGAAGCTAGCGCGGGCTGTTGCCTCTTGGCCAAGCGCAGCGTATTTTCCTTGTAAATATATTTGTACATAGCTTTTCGTCTGCGTCTTCCTACGTAACATATCTGGTGGAGGTGGACGTTCCCTGTACCTCGTCACGGAGCTTCGCAGTGGACGGTACGTCGCGCCTTCCTTCATGGCTCCCGGCGACGACAACCCGACTCCGCCGGCTCCGACACCTGCTGCCACTTCGACGACCTACATCACTCTCCCCGCTCCCCGTGATCCTGGCGTATTCTCGGGCCAAGATGGGGAAGACGTCGATGACTGGATCAGCCTGTATGAACACGTCAGCCGCAATAACCGGTGGGACCCTACTATTATGCTCGCCAACGTAGTCTTTTACCTCGGTGGCACACCTCGAGTTTGGTATCGCACGCACGAAGATGAGCTCACCAGTTGGGATTCACTTAAGACACAGCTTCGAGACTTGTTCGGCAACCCCTACGGTCAACAACTTGCCGCGCAGAAGGCGCTTTCCGGCCGTGTGCAGACGTCAACAGAGCCCTATGTCACGTACATTCAGGACGTCTTGGCTCTGTGCCGCAAAGTTGGCACCCACATGACTGAGTCAGACAAGGTTTCCCACATCCTCAAAGGCATTGCCGATGACGCCTTCAACTTGCTCGTTTGCAACAACGTAGCGACGGTGGATGCTGTTATAAGAGAGTGCCGCCGCCTGGAACTCGCCAAAAGCCGACGTATTGACCAGCAGTTTGCCCGTCTGCCCAACACCCCAGCGACATCTTCCTGTGCCGACGCTCCTCGTCCCAACAACACTGCCGATGTTACCAGGATCGTCCGGCGTGAGATCGAGGCCGCCTATCCGGCTGCCTTCGACTCCAGTCCCACCAACACATCTGCAGTCACGGTCTCACTGATCCAGGCAGTTGTCCGCCAGGAGTTTGAAAACATGGGTCTTCACACCATCTGCTCGGCCCATCGCCCTAATACCCGCCCGGCTTCTTCGATTTCGCCCCGTCCCGCATCTTCTTACCCACCACGTTTCCGCAACCCATCTGAATGGCGCACTGCTGACGACAAGCCTATTTGTTTCCACTGCCATCGAATCGGGCACATTTCTCGGCACTGTCGTAGTCGCTGGAGTTACCCGAGCCGGCCTACTTATACTGCCTACTCTCGCCCCTCAGGTGGCCCTTCTCGTCCCTATGCCGCACGCTCCGATAATGCCGCCACGGATTCTCCTGCAACGAACCGCCCCTATTCTCGTTCGCCTTCGCCCCAACGACGACAATCTCGCTCTCCCCAGCCCCGTCGCTCCTATTCGCCGACTCCCTTCGGACGCCGCTCCCAGCCGGAAAACTAGACGATGCAGCGCCTCGAGGTGACGCTGCATTGCTCCCTACGCCGCCAAATCCTCTACTGACTTTGCCTACTCATCTGAACCTTCTTGACGTGCAAGTCGACGGTGTTTCTGTGTCTGCTCTCATAGACACTGGGGCGCATTTGTCCGTAATGAGCGCTGACCTTCGTAACCGGCTCAAGAAAATTATCACGCCCGCCACGACGCCTGTTGTCCGTGTCGCCGATGGCGGAACAGCCCCCGTAATTGGTATGTGTACCGCCCGCGTCTCCTTCGCCGATCGCTCAACAATCGTGCTATTCACAGTCATCGCCCACTGTCCCCACGACATCATCCTCGGCTTAGACTTCCTTTCCGCACATTCTGCTCTCATCGATTGTTCCGCCAGTACTCTCCGCCTTGACCTGCCTGTTCTGGATCCTGCTGAACCACACCCCAGTCGCCTCAGTTCCGCCGACTTCGTTCGCTTGCCACCTTCGGCACTGACTTACGTTGACCTAGTGTCATCCCCACCAGTCCCCGACGGTCACTACATCGCGGCTCCTATGCAAGACGTCCTCCTTACACATGGGATCACAGTACCCCATACAGTTTTATCTATTACGGCGAATTGCGTCTGCCTGCCAGTGGTCAACTTTGGCTTGACGACACAAGTGCTGCCACGTGGGATGTCTTTGGCCCAGCTTTGTTCATTCGAGGATCACTCAGTAGCATCCATTGCAGTAGACGACACTTCATCCGATACTCCTCTACCATCGCAGTCGGCAAATTGTACCATCGCTGACTTACGGAAAATGATTGCCCCCGACTTGCCCTCCGAGCACGCTCGTGAACTCTACCGCGTTCTGTTTTCCTACCACGATATTTTTGACTTTAACGATCGTCCTTTAGCCCAAACTACAGCTGTCAAACATCGCATTAATACCGGCGATGCCCCTCCTATTCATCGCCGCCCGTATCGAGTGTCACCAGCTGAGCGTCAAGTTATTCACGCAGAAGTTCGCAAAATGCTTGCCAAGAACATTATTGAACCATCATATAGTCCATGGGCGTCACCTGTAGTACTGGTCAAAAAGAAGGATGGCTCATGGCGCTTTTGCGTGGATTATCGGCACCTTAACAGGGTTACCAAAAAGGACGTGTATCCCCTACCTCGGATTGATGACGCCCTTGACTGCCTCCACGGTGCTCGCTATTTCTCTTCTATTGACCTTCGCTCCGGCTACTGGCAGATTGCCGTGGACGATCTCGACCGCGAGAAGACTGCTTTTGTCACACCCGACGGTCTTTATCAATTCAAAGTGATGCCGTTCGGTCTATGTAACGCCCCTGCCACTTTTGAACGCATGATGGACTCCCTTCTTCACGGTTTCAAATGGTCCACGTGCCTGTGCTACTTGGACGACGTTATCGTATTCTCCCCAACGTTCGCTACGCACCTCGAACGCCTCTCAGCAGTCCTGGACGTTTTTCGGCGAGCCGGTCTGCAACTCAACGCATCGAAGTGCCAATTCGGCCGTCGCCAGATTACCGTCCTTGGACATCTCGTTGACGCGAACGGAGTGCAACCGGACCCAGGCAAGATCCATGCTGTTACGCACTTCCCTGTTCCGAAGTGTGTCAAGGATGTGCGCAGCTTCATCGGCCTTTGTTCGTACTTCCGCCGTTTCGTGAGAAATTTCGCCGCCATAGCACGACCACTAACCGACCTTTTGAAAAAAGACGCTCCTTTCCAGTGGGGCGATAACGAGGCCTCTGCATTCTCTCATCTAATCGACATTCTCACAACGCCTCCCGTTTTGGCCCATTTCGATCCTTCTGCGCCTACCGAAGTCCGTACTGATGCCAGCGGTCACGGAATTGGAGCAGTACTGGCACAACGCCAGCGTGGCCACGACCGTGTTATCGCTTACGCCAGCAGGCTCCTCTCACCCGCGGAGCGCAACTATTCCATCACTGAGCGTGAGTGTCTGGCCCTAGTTTGGGCGGTTGCGAAATTCCGCCCATACTTATATGGCCGATCCTTTTCCGTTGTCACAGACCATCACGCGCTTTGCTGGTTATGCTCACTGAAAGATCCTACAGGAAGACTTGGTCGCTGGGCCTTACGCCTCCAAGAATATTCGTATACTGTCACCTATAAATCTGGCCGACTACACAAGGACGCTGACTGCCTGTCTCGCTACCCGGTCGACGAGCCTGACGACGCCGACAGTAGTAGCGCCAACGGCATTTTCTCTGTCTCTGCCTTCGGTAACATCGCCGATGAGCAGTACCGAGACCTATCGCTGCGAGCACTTATCGAGCGTCTGCGCTCTACACCTACCGACGCATCCGTTCGCCGATATGTCCTCCAGGGTGGCATTCTGTATCGAAGGAACTTCCTCCCTGACGGCTCTGACCTTCTTCTTGTCGTGCCAAAACAGCTACGACAGACTGTGCTCTTTGAGATGCATGACGCACCCACTTCAGGACATCTTGGGGTAACCCGCACGTACGACCGCGTCCGCCGCCGCTTCTATTGGCCTGGTCTCGCTCGCTCCGTTCGACACTATGTTGCTGCCTGTGATCCCTGCCAGCGTCGGAAGACACCTCAGGTGCTACCTGCCGGTCATCTCCAGCCGATCACCGTCCCTGTGGAACCGTTCTTTCGTGTTGGATTAGACCTGCTCGGTTCCTTTCCCACGTCATTTTCTGGGAACAAATGGGTAGCCGTCGCGACTGATTACGCCACCCGATACGCTATCACTCGGGCTCTCCCTACCAGCTGCGCCACTGACGTCGCGGACTTTCTCTTGCGTGACATTATCTTGCTTCATGGCGCCCCGCGACAGCTGCTGACTGACCGTGGTCGAAACTTCCTCTCGAAAGTTATCGCTGACATCGTGCGTTCCTGTTCCATTCAACACAAACTGACTACTTCATACCATCCTCAAACCAATGGCCTGACAGAGCGGTTAAACCGTACTCTTACCGATATGCTGGCCAAGTACGTTTCCAAGGACCACCACGACTGGGACATTGCCCTTCCTTACGTAACATTTGCGTACAATTCTTCCCGGCACGACACCGCCGGATTTTCTCCCTTTTATCTACTGTACGGTCGCGAACCTACCTTGCCCCTAGACACGGCACTTCCTCCTGCTGCGGTCTCAACAAGCGAGTATGCGCGCGACGCCATCGCCCTCGCTGACCATGCACGCCAGCTTTCCCGTGCTCGACTGACGGCCTCACAGACCACTCAGCAGTGTCAGTACAACGCCCGCCATCGTGACGTACAGTTTTCACCTGGTGCGCTCGTGCTCCTGTGGTCGCCCTCTCGTCACGTCGGACTTTCAGAGAAGCTCCTTTCGCGATACACAGGGCCCTACCGCGTGCTGCGCCAGGTGACGCCTGTGACTTACGAAATTGCTCCTGTGGCCTCAACCTCGTCCTCTCCTGTGGCATCTAGTGATGTCGTACACGTCAGTAGGCTCAAGGCCTACTACACTGCTTCCGAGTCCGATCTTTAGTCGCTCCGGGACGGCGCTTTTGCAGCCGGGGGTAGTGTTACGGCACAATATGCGCGATCACGAAAGGCCAGCAGTGTGAAGACGACGACGACGATTAGAAGCTAGCGCGGGCTGTTGCCTCTTGGCCAAGCGCAGCGTATTTTCCTTGTAAATATATTTGTACATAGCTTTTCGTCTGCGTCTTCCTACGTAACAATATTATAGACAGTAGGTGAACTTCCGAAAGGCAGCGGGGTTAACCAGACGCATGTCCGGCATGCTACCCTGCATTGGGGGAAGGGGCTATGTGGATGAAGAGAGAGAGAGCACAGTTTCGCCCACAGTGGAAAGTTTGCACCGAGTCTACAAGCGGTTCCCAAGAGCTGTCGACTTGAAGCACTTGAGGAGCGCTTTCTTAGCTTTCTGTGCCATCGACGAGTACGGCCAGGGTCTAAGAATTTTCATTATGGAAAATGGTGTAGAGTGCAGCTGGTTCAGTGCTGTCCGGAGAACTTCCGGCTCGACGTCGTATTGGGGAGAGATACATAGGATGTGTTCAATCGTTTCTGTGGTTTCGCAAGAGTCACACATGGGCGTATCCTCCATTCCTATGCGGAACGAGTAGGCGTTCGTAAATGCCACCCCGAGCCAGAGGCGGCACAATACTGTCGCCTCAGACCGGTAAATTTCTGATGGCACTTGTAGCTTTAAGGATGGATCCAGCCTATGAAGATGACACTTCGGGAGGTTGGGAGAAGACCAGTATTTGTGTGCCATAGCTTTAGCCAAGTACAGCATGAAAGAGCAGGCCTCGAGCCAGCACCCGGTGTTCTGCGGCAATCTTCTTACGCTTCTTATCATACATCATACCTTAATCTTCTTACCCTGACTTTGTGGAAGTCAGCGCGTGGCGACTGCTGCGTAATCAGCCACGTAGTTACGTTGGTTAGCGGCCCGTGACCTCGAGACTCTTCTTTGCATGGTATTCGCGTATTAGCCAGAACCTAACGGCCCGATCCGCGCGGCATCGGCAATTACGGATCTCGCTGCTGTTGCGCTTGTGATTAGACACCCCGAGAGTGCGTAATCTTCGACATCGTGCCGGAGGACGCGCACGCGCACGCACGCACGCACGCACGCACACACAGACGCACGCACACACATACACACACACACACACACACACACACACACGCGCGCGCACGCACGCACGCACGCACGCACGCACGCGTTAACTCGAATTTTCTGGTCGGACTTCCCAAGTAATTGCATTGTGCTCAAACCAGGAGCAGCCAACTTATGATAGAGAAGCGCCTGACGTTGCGCAAGCGCGTTAAGTGATGCTCATTGCGTGCTGCAATACGTGGTGGGCAAAACAGATTGAACTATTCGTCACCGACGCTTATATTAAGTCGAAAGTCTTAAGTGGCTCCTGAGTGTCCGGGCGCAGGCCGTGGTGGACGCAGGAAGGCGGTGATCACCGGCGAGGGGAGCAAGGAGAGGAGGCGCTATGCCAGTAGCGCTGTGCGAATGGGCGCGTGGGCGAGCGCGGACATGCACGTGGGGGTGCGCGCACATCGGCGACGAACCTTGCAGCCATATGGCTGTGATTGCATGCCACGCTCGCGGCCACTGTGCCGTCCGTTCGCAGAACAGTTCCGACAACAGTAACAGAGGCGACTCATAGATAGGCTTTCGCTTGTCGCAGTTTAGCTCAGCAAATTGGCCATAGATTTTTACGTTAACGACATGGGGCGCATGTCGTAGCCACGACATAACCCATGCATATCCATGCTTTTCGAATGTGCGCTTGTGCTGCGAGGATATTGAAACTGAATATTTTGCTCTGCAAAAATGACTCAGCTTGCGTTTCCTCTCATTCGCAAGGTGTACCACGTGCCTGATGATAAGGGATGACGAGCGCATGAGGTACCAGAAAGGTTACTTTCGGCATCATGGTGGCATCGGCCCTTGCGGCCGCATCAGTGTATACCGGTATCTCTCGGGTCATGCTGCAATTGCGTTCATCTAGGGCTTGTAATTGCTGGAGCTCGGATGGACTGGTTGCAGACTCAATTTGTGCAGTTGATACGAGGGCTCTTTCTAGGCACTGGTAAATGAGTTACCCAGAAATACGCAAGCTGAAACAAGTTTCGTGAAAGGAACGAATTGTCATCTTCCCCATAGTAGCACGAAGCCTCAAAGAAAACTCACAGTGCTTTCTCGTAAAGAAAGCTTCGCAGTTGAATGGAAAATTCGTCCTGGTATTGGGCAAAGAAAATCGGGATGAACGCCTTTTCGGCGTGGTCTCTCTCCCATCAGAGCTAACTAGGGAAGGGAGCTATAGCACACCGCTGCAGGACGAAGAAGAATTTATCGACAATTGGAAGCGCAGGGCCGATGGATATAACAAATAAATTCTTCTAATTTACTATATTGTGGCTTCATCCTATTGAGTCACAGACAAAAGCTATAGTAATCAAGACAACAAAGTGAAAAAGTAAGGCAAGTACTAGGAGCTTTGACCACAGCTGTTGCCAGAACCGTCGCTTAGGATGACTTTTTTTCCCTTGGTTATTTTTTTTTTTTTGGATGAGATGCACTAGTTTGTTAAATATTCCTTTCACACAGTCTCCGCTGACAAAGAGCAACCCGCAAAAGACATCATTGTTACGGCGTTGCGTGCTAGCCTACCTTTCAACACGCTGGTCTTTGAGGCGGTTTTCGATTACCGGTGCGCGACTTTGGCGTATGTGTCGCGTCAATCTTGGTCAGTGACTCTATGCCTTTGTGACCATTCAAACGCACCGGTAGGTGAGCTGGCGCACTTATTTTCCACTATTGCGACGCTATAGGTGTTAAGGCATTTTATCAAAAGCTGTTGACCGTTATATTTTGGGTTCCAGTCTTTAATCCTTCGAAGTGCATACTATAGGGACAAAATCGAGAATGGTTTCCTTGATATTGAATAAAAACATGAAAAATGAAAAGCAGAGATTTACATGCAGTAGGATATTCGTACTAATACGCAATGTATTTAGTACAAAGACAAAATGTTTTTTTTATTATCGGCTGAATATTGACCAACGTGGAATCGTTACGCCATGTAAACATTACAAGAAGAGGTCTTATGCAAGGGGAGCCACGCTGTTTCTCAACTGCTTGTTAGACGTTACTCTTGTTTTATTCTTCGTTGGTTGTTTACTTCAGTGCATTCAATAATTAATATTTAAAATATTGCGCTGGCAGATACGTAAAAGCAGCAATATCCTCTTGTGTGTTTCATAAGGCGAGCGGTCAGTAAAGTGTTCCGACTGACATACTGCC
Organism: Dermacentor andersoni; assembly: GCF_023375885.2. Lineage (NCBI taxonomy): Eukaryota > Metazoa > Arthropoda > Arachnida > Ixodida > Ixodidae > Dermacentor > Dermacentor andersoni. Next base: position 30,946,740 of record NC_092815.1, read on the forward strand.
GAAATAATTTTACGTCGTTATGTTACGATGCCAAAAGTTCCATCAATGAGATTAATCGCCCAGGTGTAAGCGACGCAGCGCTGTTTCTTCAGTTCGAGAAAAGAGAGAGAGGCTGCTTTGGAATCGCAGAATATGGCCCAACGATTTGGTGGCTGCCGGAGCACGTACTTGAGTGCACCTGGTAGAGCCGCAAGTTCTGTTGCTGTCGACGTAGGATTGTGCGAATATTTAAACTGCAAAAAGATGGCGTTTCATGGGACAACTGCTGCTCAGGTAGAGCTGTTTGAGTTGGTGGAACCATCCGTGTAAATGTGTATGCGGTCAAAATAAGACTCGTTGAGGAGAAGCAGAGACAACTGCTTCAAGGCTAGCAATGACAAGTCTGCCTTCTTAGCAATCCCAGGAATTGAGTGGCACACGTGAATTTGCCGGAGACACCACAATGCCGATGTTTGGCGTTTCGCAGGTTTGAAGCCGGATGGTATTGAGTCATGGTGTCTCGTCACAATAACACATAATGTAGCCTGTGGCCTTCGCACTGGCAAATTGGCTAAGGGGTGGGATGGTAGCCGAGAAAGGTGTCGAATGAGCGCTCTTAGCGTCTCACCGACGAATGAGTGGTGATTGGATTCTTATGTGCAATGACGATCGTTGCAGCTGTCGAAGAATATCTCGGGAGGCCAAGACAATCCGAACTGCTTGGTCTTGTACGCTCGGTAGTGCAAGGATGCACTACCGAGCACATCTTTCATGTGCTGGACGAAACGGAAAGACTATATAGCAGAAATCCGAGTAAAAATGTCGTGTATAGCTGCAACATGGAGTGCACGTACGATCCCCACGATTTTCCAGCTACGAATTTGAACATATTCGCAATACAAATGAGATTTTTCTTCATGTGTGAGACGTGCGGATTCCAGGTGAGGTCACGATCCACAATAACGCCTAAGAACCTGTGAGCTTCCTTGTACGCAATTGATTGGCCCTCGATACACACCGGGTAGAAAGGCATCAGTTTTTATGTAAATGCCTCTATGCATATTTTTCTGTATAAATCGTCAGAACTTGTCGGCGAAGGTATGCCGCTGTCAGAGTTGCAACGTTCTGTATTTTGGCGCGAACTTGTGGCCTTGTCACGCTGGACACCCAGATGCAAATATCGTCAGCGCAGAGGGAGACATTAGCAGTCTGTGGTAGCGTTTCGGCAAGTCCCACTAGAGCGAGATTGAAAAGAGTGGGGCTAAACACTCCACCTTGTGGGACAGCACGACTGGAGATATATCTACTTGTCGGGCCATCCTCTGTAAGGACAAACAGAGATCTCCGTGAGAGATAGCTCCTAATCCAACTAAACATGTGGCCTTCAAGTTCTGCATCCCCAAGAGCTTGGAGAATGGCTTCATGGGTTACCTTGTCGTAAGCACCTTTTAAATCTAATAAGCATGCCACAGAGAGGCGCTTCATAGCTTTTTGTTACTGCACGGAGGTCGCGAGATCAAAGGCGCTGTCAATCAAAGACCGTCCTTGTCGAAAATCAGCCATTGACCTTACCGATGCAACTTGCAGCTGCACTTGGCCGGTACGATGTAAGGTCCAGCGCAGACTTCCCAGGCTTCAGTAGAGGCACCAGTCGGTTACACTTACAACCATTGGGGAATAAGCCGTCACGTCAAGATTTATTGAATATACCCAGAAGATAACATTTTGCTGTAGAACCTAGGTGCTTTAAGGCAGCGTAGGTAACCCCATCCGGACCTGGTGATGACGATCGCCTGCATGCAGCCAAGGCCGCTTGACTTCGAGAAAGAAGAATGAATTTAGCTTGAGCTCTGTTTGACTGGAGCAGTTCGAAGATAATTAGAATACGTGGCGGGCCTATCAAAACTTTGTTTGGATTATCCGGTAATTGTCCGAGCTTCAGTTATCGTGAATCAACTGTGTAGTCGTCTGAATGTTTTCCTTTCTCCTCTTTACCCGTACCCGTATTAACCACCTTATTTCTAAGGTATGTCTTCTTGTAAAGCATTCTTAGGAAACATTAATACTAAAGAATGAGTTGATGTAACAAACGGGACAAACCTTATTGCGTTGTAGCGCTGTTATAGCAAATAACTATAGTGTGACGTAGTAGTGAGGTAACGATCACAGTAGCAATACTACATGTGAGCGATGAAACTAACTTTTATTGGGCAAACCTGTGACCACAAAAACAGGCTACACTTAAAGCACAACGGTAGCGGTGAACACAGTCGGCGATCGTCTGAATCTGATCTGCCGATCAAGCGCGTGGGCTGTTATCGAACGTTGCAGAGTAATCGCTGGTGCCTGTGTGTCTTCCAGTAAGTGTTACACCATTCGCGTCGCGCATACATGCAATCAGATTACACAAGGTACGGTGACAGTAGACAGCAGATGGAACAATCAATAACATCCCAGAAGAGAGAGAGAGAAAGAAAGGCAAAGGAAAGACAGGGAGGTTAACCAGAGATTATCTCCGGTTGGCTACCCTGTACTGGGGGAGGGGAAAGGGGATGCAATAGGTGTGAAAGAAAGAAGGATAAAAAAAAAAACCTAAGCACACACACGCACGTACACACGAACTATTTCTGTGGGCACTGTCACGCAGCCCGCAAAGGCATTCCTAGTCTTACGCAGTGTCACCGTACAGTCCTACAGTCTTACGCACTGTCACCGTACATCTCAGAAACTTCTGATACATGCAGGCACGTCCCGCGCTGCGTGATAACATTTGTTAGACGGCGAAAGCGCTCACCCGAAAAAGATAAACAACTCCACGTGTCGGTATGCATACTGGAAAGCGGCCAACGTAAACCTGCACCGGGAAGTCTTTATTGTCGTGAAACAGATACGCTACGCTAAGCTGCAATAAAGGAGCTTAAGACTCCAACCTAGAAGCGGAATTATTTTTTTTTCCTACTTGCTATACCAGTCTTAATGCTCGCATTTATTGCGACGGAGAAGATTCCCGCTTTTCGCGCGCAAAAAAGAAATGAAAAACGGGAGCGCCAATGTCGGCGACGATTCCCTAATGAGCGTACACGTGACGACTCCAGCCGAACAAATTCTTCAACGCACAAATAAGCGAATCCGAAAGAAAGCATCACGGGCGTCCCTGCCGCCAATAACAGGCTCAAAACAGTTCAGCACAATGGCTCGTAACTATAACGGAGGAGTACTTCGCTGTTCGTTCGGTCATCGTCTAGTCAAAAGTCATCGAATTTTAATTGCGATAAATCCTCCTTAACGACCTCAGATCAGCCGCTAAGGCCGTCAGGCTCATGCATCCCATTCTGTCCAGGCAGCTTTTAAGCGGCCCACGCTACACGCGCTTTCAAAGATGGGTGCACCCCACGGTCATCACGGGAGTTTTGGTGCGGATTCCGTTTCGCTGCTCGTCCGAAAGTTAATGCACCTTAACACTGCATGGTTTGTTCTAAGCAATAAAATTATTTTGATAGAATGGCATTAATTGACGTAATGCCGATTTTCTTTTCCCAGCGCGTACTTGTCGCCTTTTTACGTTAAGAACGACTCGATATATGCAAGATCCAGTGACACACTTCTTTCTCATGTATCTGCGGTGTTCATCTTCAAATTTCATTCTCATGCCAAAGCAAGACAAACATCATTGTTGCTCGGGCGAAAGCAATCACTCGTGCCCTGTTTGTCAGCGAAGTAGATGACTTGCGAAGAGGTATAAGCTTGTAGTATTCAATTATAGTTTCTACATGTCTAGTTGTCACGATGCGATTATGAAACAGGCCGTAGTGGTGAATGCTGGATTAATTTTGACCACCGGAGTTTGGTTAACGCAAACCCAAGTTTATATACGCGAGTGTTCTTGAATTTCGCCTTTATCGAAATGCGGCTGCCATGCCCGGCCCGGATCGAACCCGCGACCCCAAGCTCAGCACAGTAACGCCATAACCACGAGATGAAGCGGTGGGTTGATTATAAGCTCATTAAAAAATATGTCATTCAAAGTACCACGCATTGCTACATCCGCGGTGGCAGAACTTGGAGCCATCCATGCTGCTATGAGCTACGTCGCCGAAGAGCCGGGACAGAAATGGGTCATATTTTGTGACTGTAAGGCAGCTTCACGGTGTCAAGTCTGTCTTACATCACAGAAAATACGAGCAGATGACATCCAACATTAGAGAAGTACACCACCATGCTCTGGAAAAAGGGCACAACATAAGAAGGGCACACAACATAACAACAAGAAGGGCACAACCTCCCTACCTTTCCTCTCCTTACTTTCTCTCTTTCAGTTCGGCATCCGGCTGTTTTTATATGAGCACAATCTTTCTCAGCTGAATCATCGCACGCGTACTGTCCGTTCCAAAAATGTGTTTCACATAATGAACGACACAGGAGTGGATTTAAGATTCATACGTTACACATATTTGAGACCTTACACGTAATAGCGCTAACTTAAGCGCTCTTTCCAAGTATCTGTGCTGTAGAAACTTGGAAACAATTAGATCTTATTAAGGGGTGTGCCTTTGACCATGCGCTTAGTACTCCAACATGACACGCCAGTGTGACTTATATATGATGGCTCCTGGCTTCAAGGACAGTAAGATATGTATTATGGGAGGAACAGCAGAAGCTGCGTTTGCAGCGAAGTCATCGAACATGTACGACTCGACAATATGTGCTCGATCAAAGGGCATCGTTTCTACTAATGCCACTATCACATGGCAGATACGCGAAATAACTTTCAAGCCAGAGTCAAGTTGAAAACATTGTGTGCTCTGTACGCATCGGCGTTGTCGTTGATATGGCGACTTGGTACATTGTTCTTTCGATGCTTTTTAATTTTAGACTCCCCATAGAAAGTAAACGAGAAACTGTCAATTCCAGTTTAGCTTGTTATTTCGTATAGGCTCCAATACTTTAAAGTTGGCATCCATTTGAAATATGCATGTATCTAAAAAGAAAATCGGTGTGGGTTTTCTAAGAACCAAATAGTAGCAGGCTAGAGCGCATTGGCTCAGGCCGACCTCTCTGCCTTCTTTCAAATAAATTATCTAGCTAGTCTCAGTTCAGGGAGTGAGTCCTTAAACATTCTCTTTCGGGGCTACTTGCCCTACCATCAGCGTTAACTCCTGAATAAACAGCCCATCGCTGTCAATGAAGCCACCCAATGTTACGGCCACTTTGTTGTGGTCCTATGAAAGCATTCTTCTCAAAGTGAGTAAAATGAATCTGAGAGTGTGGTTACTGCTAGAAAAAGAAAACTGACACCTCTTCTGTAGAAAAAAAAACAAACAATGAAACTGTTCAGCTCTCTAGTATTTTACACATTAGGGTGAATGAATCATTAGGTGTGCTTAGAAGTACATCTGGCACTTCGCCATTGGTCATGAGTTGGACCACTGCTTTTCTAACTGCAATATGCTGCCTCTCAAGGTACGCCAAGATGAGAAAAAATTGGTTCGTGGTGTGCACGCACGCACGCACGCACGCACCTATCATTTCTGCAGAGATTCAAAAAGAGAAGTCGAGAGGCAGCTATAGATAAAGAGTCAGGGCGCTGGCATGGTCGCCGCCGCGATCGCAAACGTCGCCTCACCAACTAGCTCCTGAAGGTGCCGTCTGGCTGCACCAGTTCGAGCCGCTGGAAAAGAGGAAGAAAATGTGGGTGCTCCACCGGCCCCACTCCGTTGTTGTCGGTGGCGCGTGGCAGCAGGCGCCGAGAAAGCACGTAATTGCACACCAACGCGCTGTTCCAATCTACTGAGCGGCAACAAAGACCGCTCCTGGCTTATCCACCGAAGCCGCTCCACTTGGAGCTGCTCGCTACGCGCTCTCTATAGGCTACGGACTAGCGCGAGCACGTTGTAAGGGGAGAGTGGGGTGCCGGCGTGCGAACGAGAGGGTGAGCGACGAATCCTCCCGCCGCCCCCACAATTCACATTTTTGTGCTTTCGCTATCTTACTTTCGTATACAGACGCGCGACGCGGAAGACGTGTGTTTTTTCGCGGCCCAGTTTTCCTGGACATTCACTAGCAGCCGCCGAGCCACTTTGGGAATCTGCCTGCCTCTTGTAGACTAGTTGCTTTATACTTTTTTTTCAGTTGATTAAAATAAAATGCCCGTCAGAGTTCAAATGCCGAGGCAACGGGGAAAGGTGGGGATTTTGGACGGCGGGCGTTTTCGTGAAAGTAGAAATTACAGTCCTCGATAAGAGAGAACATGTTACACGTTACTGGAGAGTGGGCGGAACACCCGTCCCGCTGCGAGACAATGTATTTCAGTTGGGTAGTATTCGACGAGAGTAAATAACAACAGAAATAAAGAAAAGATACTAAGAATCTCTTCAGTGTAATGTCGAGCGTCTAACGTTTTGTTTATAAAATTTGTACCCACATAATAAACCACCCACTCGTGTTTCTGATTTCGCAGACGACTCATCGTGCTGAACAGTGGTAATGACTTGATGCAACTTTATAACTGTTTTGTCTCTGGCCATCCAGGTACAACGAATGTTAAAATGGTCTTATGACAACCTACTTGAGCGCCGAATGGTAAAACAGTATTCGAAGGACGTCAGATATACTACAACAGTTATATGTTATGCATGAAGAAAAAGTGTTTCGCAAGTGCTATTGAAACATTGTGTTGATAAGGAATCAAGCATTCCGAAGGTAATCAACCACCTCGCCTCCTTGCCAATCTCGCCCACCTCGCCTGCCTATTCAACACTTCGCAAAAGGTTTTTGAACAGACTACTAAGACAAAGCAGAAAGAGAACAAGATAAGTTCACTGATCCTATAATTCCAAGGCTTGCATCGATTTGACACAGCTCATAATGTCGCTGTTTCTCGGCTCGATTTCGGTAAAAAACAAGTCTATGAGTACATTTTCAGGATTTATTTTATGATGAGTTCGTGCATCGAAATGCTATTGACTATGGAAATTAGTGATTCTAACGCTTTTGCGCAAGTGATCGCCAAAAAATAGGGCTGAACGGAACAAAAAAGCATGAAGCAAGTGGCCTTGTTCCACAACAGTTCGAATGCCTGCATCGCTTTCCTGCTGGTTAGGCCTCCATGTATACAACCTAACGCTCCTTGCGTAAACAGAGCTGTTTTTGTTCCTACGAAACAAATCGAGTTTGGCAGCATTTCAGGAAATCGCCATGTAGTGAAACCTTCACCTGCCTCTTGCGGAACTGTGTTCAACGTCATCCTTTACGTCATATATTTCAAGAAATATCCATTTTCCACGTGCCCTAAAGCATAGCATGGGAAATTTGACTAGCGTGAGATACGCTTAGCCACGTGGATCCGTTCTGCGCGGATAAGTGTACAACAACATAGGTTACGTCTTATTGACCTGCTTCGGACTGTGTGTAGCAGCGTATAAGCTGCAAGGTAGTGCATTGTAGGTAATTGGCTTTTCGAGGGGCCCCACTTCAATCCAATTTTGCGTGCGCGGTGTCACTTGCTTTCTGTTCCGGTGACTGCAAAGTGGAAGTGTTTTCTCAGTGAGTCCGATCCTTGAAATGGGCTCTTGAAGCGGGAGCCCTTCGGCTGAACTGCGCGAGATGTCTTCTGCAATATTGTTTTTAAGAATGGACAGCGACCAAAACAAAAAGAAAGAAAAAGGGGGGGGGGTGCAGGCGTTGAGTCACGAAGATGAGAAGAACAAGGAAGCAGCCTCGTCGAAAGCGTGTCTTTATCTTTGCCAAAAAGTGAGAGGAAAGGAAGAAAATAAAACGATTGATCTCCTTTAGAATCTCCTGATATTGCTCCGTTCTGCGCAAGGGCACTAAAGTTTCTCCATCATTTGTCCCCCTGTTTTTCATTATCGTTCGTAGTTTTTTTTTTTGTACTTGTTGATTTTTATGTAGGAGCCTCCTGCATAGCTATAGTATTAAAAGTAGAGTAAGCGGACCGTTTTGTCTTCGTGAGACGGAAATTGCCGAAATGCTGTGCATCGTTTAACGTTAGCACAAGCAATAATAACTTGTGCCAAACTTCGAAAAACAACTCATGTACTTTAATTAGGAAAGAGTATCAAAGAACCAAAGAATTAAAGAAATAAATTGAAAAAATGAAATGCAGATATCCAAACAAGCCACTCTGCTGGACAAGGAGACGTATCACAAAGAGGTGGCGGGATAGATGGGGCAGAGAACGGCAACATCACGAAAAGGTATAAAGTAAGGACATTTGAAATCAAACCACAACGTCGAGGCTGAGTTAGGCGCTGAGGACCACAGATAGAGCATCATGGGCACACCAAAGATAGGGCGCCGGCTAGCGATCAAAGTTCTTACTGCACGAAAGAATAAATATTCCCCACTTGATACCCCATATTTGTCTGTGAACCAAACCTACAAAAACCCGTCCAGCTCTCAGGCTATGTACCTTATGCGTCATGGACTTTTAATGAGATTAGCAAGGTTATCATCTACATACGGTCTAAACTGGCTTATGTCCTTCATCCAGTGCAGCCTCATGACAGTAACCAGCATGTCTGTTTGACCGTCAAAAATTCACGGACGATTACTATATTCCCTAATGCGAAATTTGAGCGCAGCTTTATACGTGTTTTCATTTCGCGATATATTGAGGCAAAGAATTTGAGAGAGTCATGCAGCAGAGTCGGTGATCGTCGAAAATCTTATCTGCAGGGCAAGCGCGTCGGCTTTCATACATGACTCGTCAAAGGTTCCAGTATAATCGATGGTTGCCGCGTTGCTTCCAGAAAGTGCTACAATTCGCGTCGCGTATACAATCAGACTACAAAACTATCGTAAGTCATGACACTTGAAACAAGCCGTGAACGAGAACAAACTAAGCAAACCAAACAAGAGCGAGCGAGAGCTGACGCGAGCGGATAGACAATAGTACGAAACGAGCGGTCCGGGCCTATACCGGTTACGAGTACGCGTCTAGTGGTTGGGTGGGTCCGCACGGCACCAGTTTCCCGCGCGCACATCAATAGCGTCTCGCGTCTTTCATATCCCCCTCCGCGTTCGCTTTTTCATCTTTCGCTGTGTTCGTTCCCTCGGTTACGCCGCCGCCAACTCCGCCGACAGCGACGCTGACGCTCGCCGCAGCAACGGGCGCCGGAGAGCTGCGCTCTAAAAACATAGACTTGCGTTTACTCGAGTGGGTGCTTGCCTTGCTCAATCAAGTCGTTTCGACAGAAAGAAAATGAGAGACATGTTATCTAGGACTCCTGGTCCATGGATTGCTGCTGGGGACTTTATTCGCTTTGCGGAGGCACCAAGGTAAGTTCCAAAGGAAGAAGCCTAGTTTTCATTGCATGTGACCATGAACTTTAGTGCCTGAACAATGGTGTTCTCACCTTATTGTGCGGCCGGATGTACAGCAGTTGTTTAGACCACGGTGTAAGAACATTATTACACCGTGGTTTAGACTTAGCATTCGTCTCGCGATGCCTTACTGGCAGCGTCCACTAGCTCGCAGATATAGAAACCCACGGAAGCGACCTCTATCATACCTAGGCGAAGATAAACGGCCTAGCCAAATCGGCTTCATCAAATCTTCAACAAACAATATATTTGTCCCTGTTTAAATCACTCGTGGAAGAAGCATGCCATCAATGCTTTTTGTCCACGCTGCAATCCACACTGCAAAATGCTATGCGTTCATTTCGCCCATTGGCGAAATATACGGATTTACAAGGGAAAATACAGCGACTCTGCGCAATCCGTCGGCGAGCGGAGCAATGATACAGACGGATGAAATAATTTACGACCTTAGAGAGGCCAGCCGCATTCAAAAGAAAATTCAGCGTCGCATTGCTGTGCTACAAAATCAACGCTGGAAATGTTTTTGTGAACCTCTCGATTGGTGTACATATGTGTCGGTTGTTTGGATAACAGTCTGCGGACATCGAGCACTTTTCAGCAGCGCCATCCATTTAAATATCTAGCCTTCCATCAAGGACACCGGGAAGTCGACATAGCAAAATATTGTTCGCAAGCAATGCGGGCCTGACGTTCCAGCTTTGCACATCTATCCCTATTGTGAACCCTGGCTCCCGAGATCGGCATATCGACGGTAATTTCTCCATTGACAAACTGGCAGCTACGCACGCGGCTTGCAGGCGTTCCTTGTCACCCGTGCCTGACGGTACCACATACTATGCACTTGCAATCCTTGGTCAAGAGGCCAGAGATTCACTCACCCTATACAACGCATCATGGCGTGATGGCCTGGTCCCTACCACATGAAAATGCAGTTGCCTTGACCCCTCTTCGAGTCTGGCAAAGGTCTCTTGGAATTGTCATTTTGGAGATTAACAGTACTGGCCAGCTGCTTCAGCAAGGTGATGGAGAGAATGATCCCCACACGGTTAGAATGGTACTTAGAATTTTACAACGTGCATCCAGAAGTAATGGCTGACTTTCGACGCAAACGCTCGTCAAACATATCGTTCTTGTTTTTGTAACGTATGTATAGCAGCAGAAAAACAGAAACAAATCACTGCTGAGTTATTCCTTGATGCTAAAGGCGCCTACAACAATGTAGTTCATCATGCGATTCTGGGCGCCTCAGGAGCTGTTCAGATTGATGGACATGTCTTTCGCTGACTACGCAGCTATTTGAATGAAATATATTTTGCCTTAAGACGGACCAACGCCGTCTAGTTACACCTGTCATGGTGTACTGCAGGATGGAGTACTTAGCCCTACACTATTAAACCTCATGCTTGTTGGTCTCGCTAAATCATAGTCGCAAATCAGATAGCTCTCTTTATATGCTGTCGACATTATGAATATGGGCATGGGGAGTGACGCACATACAAGTTTGCGCACAACTTCAGGAAGCTTTAACGGCAGCGTCAACATATTTCTGAAGGCAAGGCCCGGAGTTTTCAACGGAGAAGCTGCGCTCGTTGCTTTTACTTGCACAGTAATGGCCCCGTATGCATTGCTGATCGATGGCCAAATTGCACCAAACACACGAATGCACCGACTTTTTGGTGTCATGGTCAACAGAGACTATTCTTTGAGCCCTAGCGTATTGCACACGACAAAGATTTTGGCCGCTATTGTAGAACTTCTCAGGTTTCTTGGGTGATAGTCTTGGGGCGCTACACTACCATTAATGTTGCAATCATATAACGCACTATTTTTGGGCTTCCTACGGTACAGTTTACTTATACAGGGAAATGCTTGTCGAAAATATTCACAGACTTCAAAGTGTGCAAGCCCAAGCACTCAGAACGTGTGTAGGTCGCCCAAAAATCGCGACAGTGGTCATTGCCATATATTTTAATATTGCCATCTACATTGCTACAGATGTCCTGTGAGCACACATCCGACACCTGACTCTGGTTACTTCACACAATGTAGCTTGCCCGTCTGAAAAGAGGCCATAATAAACATTTGCCAAAAGTATTGTAAGACATCAGTCCTATTTTCCAACACAACTCAAGCCTGCTACAACAATGTCAGTACATTTGTTGTGTCTGCACCGGCCGCAAGTACAACTGGCAATTCCAGGCATCGAAAAGAAAGCTGGAACATAGTTGCAAGTTCTACAGCAAGTAACCTTGGAACACTTTTACAGCGTGCTAAGAATCAGGCAGATGGTTCGGTAAAACTCAACAGCTCTGCTGCTGCAGTGATCATCCCAGCGAAATCTGAAGAAACCAAATTAAAACATATTGTGTGACAATATCGACGGTTGAAGAGTTTGCTGCATTCCGTGCTGCACTTCATTTCATTAATCTGGAGCCACTGCAACAATAGTCAGTTTTCTATGATTCCAAGGCAGCTCTTCAATGCATACAAAGCCCAATGCACCACGGACCCAATAAACAACTGTCCTAAAAAATTCGACAAACATATCATCGCAGCTATGGCAAGGGATATGATATATTCTTCCAATCGCTTCTGCGACACTGCAACGTCAGTGGGAATGACCGCGCCGATGAAGCCTCTCTGCCTGCACATGAAAGCGGTCCATTGTGTTCGGATTCCAGTTACGTGAACAGACACTGCGGCTGGATTGCGATTGATGTACCATGAACGCACATTGCGTCTGTAGGGCGTGAACGTTTGCACCATGGGCTGTTTACGTTCCTTGTCTCCGCATATGCAGGCATCTTTACCGCCTGGGTTACCACGACGTGAACAGACCATGCTGTACCGTTTGTGGCTAGAAGTCGCATTTACATACTATTATACCTTCCTTATTGGAATGGCCAACCACCCCACGTGCGACACATGCAACTGTGGTGAAATGCGCACACACATTATCCGTGTCTAGTGCGCTGTAGTGCCGAGGAGCAAGTGATGCGCAGAGTGCTGGATTAATTATTCAAAAGTCCGCTATCACAACGAAAATCTCTACGCCAGTGCTCCCAAAGAAACTTTGCGTTGAAGGCTTTATTGGCACTACTAAGGTTCCCGGGGCCTACGTCTTTCATAATAAAATTTAAGAACGCTGAGAGTTAGGGTATCAAAATCTTCTGCCTTATCGATTACTTGTTTAGACGATCACTGACAGCTCTGGCGAAAATGTAAAAGCAATGGCAAAGGCAAAGTCCGAGCATATGTTTAGTGCTCTTGTACTTTCGTATCGATTACGCATCCCTTTCGACGAAGAGAGAGAGAGAGAGATGATGATGATGAAGCAAAGGCAGAAAGGTTGCCCAAACTGAGCCGGGTTGATTAACCTGCGTTGGAGAAGAGAAAGACAAGTGAAAGTAGAGACGCTCACCCTATGCACGCGCTCACACGCAAGAAAGCGTTTAACATACAGTACGTCACAAAGCGACTGACGCATTGGAAGAAGCGCAGCAGCGCTTCTGTGACTTTTCGCACCGCAGGCACATGAGGTCACGGGCAGGACTTTTTCAACTGCAAAAGTACCGTCATCTAAGCATCCTAAAGTTGTCCGAAGGACAAGCCACTAATATGCCTGTTATGGACAGTCGCACAGGAGTGGTTTTAATGTGTCCTCTATGCAACGTGTTTTCTTATGCAATATTGGCACTATCTGCAATACATTGATTTCGTATACACGACACAGTGAGGTTTCTTCACGTCTAGAAAAAGAGAAATCAGCGCATCAGTCATGCGTGGCCTGGTACACCAAATGAGTTCTTTTTTCTGGGAAGCATAAATGGCATAGGAAGGCAACAAAATGGGCAGAAATAACTTAAGCGACAACTACGTGAAAAACCAAAAGCGTAGGAAGCGTAGGGAACTGGGAAGGCTTAGGAGTTAGGATCGACGTTGAATACCTCAGCAACCTTAGGCTTGCCGATGACATTGTTCTACTCAGCAACAATGCAGATTAATTACAACAGATGAATGACGACCTTAACATAGAGAGTGTAAGAGTGGGGCTGAAGATTAATATGCAGAAGACAAAGATAATATTGAATAGCCGGGCAAGGAAACAAGAGTTCAGGTTCGCCAGTCAGCCTCTAGAGTCTGTGAAGGAGTACGTTTACCTAGGTCAATTAATCACATGGAACCCTCATCATGAGAAGGAAATTCATAGAAGAATGAGAATGGGTTGGATCGCATACAGCAGACCATGTCAGCTCCTGACTGCAAGCTTACGATTATCATTGAAATGGAAGGTGTACAATCAGTGCATTTTACCAATGCTGACTTATGGGGCAGAGACTTGGAGACGGACAAAGAAGCTTGAGAACAAGTTATGGACCGCGCAAAGAGCGATGGCACGAAAGTTGCTAGGCATAACTTTAAGAGACCGAAAGAGAGCGGTTTGGATCAGAGAGAAAACGAGTATAGATGATATTCTAATTGACATCAAGAAATGGAGCTGGGCACGTCATGTAATGCGCCGGTTAGATAACCATTGTACCGTTAGGGTTACAGAATGGGTACCAGGAGAAGGGAAATGCAGTCGAGGGCGGCAAAAGACTAGTTGGAGCGATGAAATTAGAAAATTCGCGAACGCTACTTGGAATCGGTTGGCGCAGGACAGGGGTAATTGGAGATCGCAAGAAGAGGCCTTCGTCCTGCAGTGGAAGTAAAACAGGCTGATAATGATGGTGATGATGATGGTGGTGATGATGATGTAGGAAGCCATTGCAACATCATCAATCAGAGCGAGGATTGTAAATTGTACATTGATGATGATGATCAATGAGTTTAATAGCACAATATTTTACACTGATTTTATTCATTCCAATTGTGCAGTGATATTGCTCTTGTACTTTAGTTACTTTGTTCTTCTGCTACGCCAGAAATGAATTCCCAAACACAAAAGACAATCTCAGAAAACAAAAATAAGCAAAAACATATTTCCGCCCAGAAAGCTCCCGTTAATCGTTTTCAATGTCGGGGAACTCGCTGCGATGTTTTTAGATTGTCCTAAGGATGGCACAGCGCACTGACAACTCTGTGCACACCTGTTGAATCAAACAAAAACTTTATGTAGTTCTGGTGAAACCAAATTTTATAATCCTTACTTCAAACCATTGCAGGTTTCTCGAATGATTTATTTTCGAAGCATAAGCCGCGTTTAACTTAACTCCGCTGCATTTTGTTGCAAGATTGTAGGTTCTATATTCAGTTTCAAAAGGCAGTTACGAGCGAGATGTTAAATTTAGTTTGGAAGGAAAGCGACACGCGGAGGTATCCATTGTGTATGTATGTGTTTGTGTGTGTACGTGCTGTCACCATATTTATATTGTCTTGTATTTTTTTGTGCAACGACAAAAGAGGCGTACCACGAAATGTGACATGTACGACATTTCTTGACACAAAAACACTTTGAACTTTCTTTAAAGAGAGTGCTAAATCGTTAAGCCCGAAGAGATTATCCCCCCCCCCTCCCCAACTCCAGGAAACTAACTTATACCATTACTGCCACGGGCGGCAGCTGGTCTTAAGCCTTATCAGCGATTTGTCAAACAATTTACCTTCTTTGTTTACTCACCTTCGCCCGTATTATTATTGTTTCGCAGTCTGCTCCTGAAGTGCGGCCGGTCTTTTCTCCGTGACATTTGTGTGTCACAGACGCAAAATAGAATAATTGCCGTCTCCAACGTTTTATTTTATTATTGCTTGACGCTGCTAGCCGAACGTGGGGAAGAGGAAGAGCATAATACAGCAAGGTAATGTAAGCAAAGAATTTTGCTGACCGCGACCCGCTATATGTCATTGACAAATACGAGAGGCTTCTATCAGTTTCCAGACAGCGAGATCCGACTTTATCAGGTAGCCGATGTCTCTCTCCGGCCTACAGTACCCGACATTGGCAAATTAGCTTAACCGAAGTGCCGAGAAGATTACTTTTTCTTAACCTCCTGTGAAACAAAGAGAACGAAAAAGGTCTCTAGATTCTATAACTTGGAGAAGGCATGAACCCTCTTATTATCTCTGCGAATGAGACGATCCGCAATCACACGGCTGGTTGTTTATTTATGGCATATTTACCAAGTTATTCACCGATACACAAATACAATGGGGATGACGATGAACATTTTTAGTGACACCTTTTGCGTTGATGGATGATGTGGTTGTGATCCCTAGTCCGGGACTTCGTTGACCCGTGCTCTTTCGATCAGATATTGTTGGCTCTCGAGGTTTGAGCTGCAAAGAGCTGCCTCCCAATCCTGTCTGTATGTGCGTGCGTGCGTGCGCGCGCGCAAAGTTTTGCTGTGTATAGATTCCAACTCGTTGGATCTGCTGCATTATTTCTGGCCTTAGATGTGATGCGACGCAGGTCCCCGGCTGTCGAGTGCGCCGGTCATGTGTCGAGAAATTTCTATCAATAGTTTGGACATAGAATTTCTTACAATAAAATTAGAGGTATCTGTGGCGCTGCTATCATTCAGCCACTATGGGAGTGTGGTTAGTACATGGATTCGTCTCGTCGTCGTATTTGAGGCTTGATACATCCTTGTCGCTTTGTTCATGAAGCTCCATCGGCCTTCATTGTCTGAAATTTTAAAGCAATTTATACTTGTATAAATGCAGAAGACCCCATGAACACGCATCATTATCATGACTGTCATCATCATCCCATTTGTTTATGTCCACTGCAGGACGAAGGCTTCTTCAAGAGATCTCCAATTACTTCAATCACGCGCTTGCTAATTCCATCAGCACGCATTATCGCTACTAATTGCAGTGGTCCAGCCTGTCGAAGTGTTCAGTTGAAACGTGCCAAGCGTCTTAACACACTCGCTTTCCCGCGAGGACTTCATAAGGGTGTTCCATGCCGCTTGTCTCTATATGCGTACGTGGCGTGATGGTTTCAGTAGGCTACTTCTGTACTAGACATCCTGTAATCGAATCCTTCCGTTGGATAATTTTATTTACGTTTATTTAATTATTTACAATACTGTACTTTGTTTAAAGGGATGAGTTTACGAAGCCATTTCAAACCAGAGGATGAAGTTTATGCAAATCCATGTGTTAACCATTATTCCTACGCTGCCTTCACCATAGCGTTTAGAAAACTCTTTGATTCATCCAGCGGATGTCGGCGCATGGCTATGGGCGGATGTGTGTCGGCTCCTGGCGCCTTTCTTCTGACAAGGTATCATGTTGGAGGCACCTGCGTCCACAAGTATAGATGGCGGTAAGCGTTGGAGTTTGTGTATTCACAGAAAGTCTACAATTAAAACCTAGACGCAAGGGGCTTTTGGGGACACGAACGCAGGGAACGGAGCATGAAATGACCACCGGCACCTAGTCAAAGCTTGCTATGTATCAAAAGCTCGGGTGGCAATGTGTGCACACTCGTACACCAATATGTCCTGGTACCCAAATAAGATGCTAGACGTGGGCTTCTGCCTTTGAGGTGCCGAGAAACTTAGCCGATAATGGCATGATTCTGCCGTTGATGTAATTCTTGAATGCGGTTTGTTAATTTGTTAGGATGAATTGTGAGGCACGATGGGTCCTCGCTAGAGCGATAGCTACCTCCTCTGCTACCGTCAGGGTACTGTTTTTGATGGTTGTCCGGTTGCTTATACCTTTATATTTTCGTTTACAACTGCTACTGTGGCAATGCCATTGATATGATCCGCAATATCGAAATAGACTGTGCGGATTGCTTTTGCTTTACCTTTTCTTCTTTACTCATGGTAGCTTGGGTGAATGTTTTTGGGCATCGGGCTTCGTTTGCACTGCAGGCTTTTGGAATATGACTCATTTATCCATGATGTATGGGTTTTCAAATTTTATGTCGTGGATGACTTCTCTTCTTTTTAGAGTGCTTGCCACATTGTTTGGGCTGTGAGGTGGGTTTCGTTGAGCTCCGCGAATGTGTTATGGACGTCCAGTTGCAGTAGTCTTTTGGCAGAGGCAAACAGTTACAAGCTTAAATATTGCTTGTCGTTTTTCCAGTGAATGATGTCTAGGTGCTTGATACAAGGCTTTTTCAAGTTCTAGCATAGGACAACGCGCACCGTGCAGCTTCCAACGAATGCCTGGACCAGGCGTTCCAGTTGCCACGGCTTAGCATACTAGTTCCTTGATTACACTGAACCAAATAGCCCACCTTCATTCATTAAACTTCAAGACAAGGGGATGTGCGCGAAAGGTGATTACAGGCGCGTTGCAGACGGTCGTCTTCTTTGTGGAAAGGATTAGCTGCAAATCAGCGCTACACTAAACCAGACAAGTTGCACTGAGCCTTCGTCTACACTTGAAAGGGATTCAGCTCCCCTTAATCCTCGCCCTGTCTCACATACACCCCAACCCCTCTAGGAAAACATTCACCTCAAGAGATGCAGAAATATTCACGTGCAGAAAATACAGAATAGTATTTAAAGATTACAAGCACACAGCTCAGCACGGAGAAAAGAATACACGTTACCAATATAATCCTACAAAAGTTACTACCCGCCTTATGGCGTTGTGCTTCAGAGCTCAAGATGGCGCGTTCTCTCCCAGCTAACGTTACTAGACTAGGTTCAGTTGTAAAACTCTCCGTAGGCGCCGTACGTTACGGGTGCCCCCGTGTCTTGACTTGCCGCCAGAGGGCGGGAGCGCCGCGGGTAGCTCTACGTGGGCGCAGCTGTACGTTGGCGAAGCGGCTCGGGTCCTCCGACTTCGCAACTTACGTACTCAGCAAGTGTTTTCATCGATGCGTTTTTAAATGTTTGTATATTTAGGAGATTGACTAAAAAACTTTACGTAGCTATGAAAATGCTGCGGCGCTGCCCCAGAGTGCGTTGTGGAGTCCTTAGTCCAGGGCCGCAGCAGCCGCGGCCGTCCACTGTGCTCTATATTAATCAGCTGCTGCTGACGAGTAGCTGTAAGTAGCTGAGTAGTAGTTGTAATCAGCTGTTGCTACTTAGTACTAGTTAATTATTAATGCGAACGCATGGTATGACTCATGAGGCGATGTTAGCGCGACCACACGATGGTCCAAAAAAATGTCACGGGAACCCAAGCGAACCAATTGAGGCAGTTCACGACGCCAGTTAAGGCAGAGTGAATTAGGCGAAGTTAATTAAGGCACAGTTAATTAAGATAGAGTTGAGGCACTCGAACACACGACCATTGGGGGAACCTTACGAGCCCGCGACCGTTGGCGTCAATTAGGGCGATGTTAATTAAGACCCAGTTTCTAAGATATAGTTAAGGCACTCGAAACCACGACCTTTGGTGTTCATTAAGGCGAAGTTAATCAAGGTAGATATAATTAAGGCACAGGTTTAATTACGATAGAGTTCATTACGACACTCGAACCCACGAGCATTGGAAGTCGAACCCACTTACTTTCGTGGTAATTAAGGCGAAGTTAATTAATGTATAGTTAATTAGGGCACTCGAAACCGCGGTCGTTGGTGACAGTTGAAGCCTCGACCTTTGGTGGTGGAAATGAATTACCTGACTTGGCGAATTATTTAATTAATTCGTCAATTATTTATTAAGGGAACATTGATTAGGCAATGATTAATTAATATATTACGCATTACCTAACTAGGCGGATTAAAAATAATTTGAATATCTCTAAGCGACGGCAAACAACATTACCTTGGTTGTGTCCAGCTACGCGGCATTCGCATATTTTAAAGCTCTGGCTGAAGTTAGCTGGGACACACGGTATATACACTCTCTCAGCACTTCATTTCAGGTTGAAAAAAAATGAAGCTAGCACTATTTCTTTCATCAGAGCACCACATCCACAAGTGCAATGTTGAAACCTACGTGAGCTTTGCTCGCTTGCGAGCGGACTTGCACATTCAAAGTAGGTTCTCGCTGGAGGAACAGAGCATAAATATGCATTCGCGTCACCAAATGAAATTGGATGACACGGCCCGTAAATCTTCAAAACGCACACTGCATTTAAAACGCACAAGAGTGTCGCGAAAATGCACCGAGACTGCAGCAAAACAGGCATGTTTACAACGCGCGAAAATAAATAAACGTACAGTGCTTAGTGCGCGTGCGCGCCGTGCTGACCGAGCAAAGTGCGACAGCAGCGCCACGAGAGGCGAGGATCGGTGGTGGGTCCACGCAGTCACGGGAGTTTGGAAACTGAACCTAGTCTAATAACGTTGCTCCCAGTCGCGGCGGCCGCATTTCGATGGGGGTGAAGCGCGAAAACGCTCCGGCACTTAGATGTAAAACCTCGGAAGTTAATCTAAAATTAATGAATTATTAGAGAGTTTTAGAATAGGGACACCAAACGTTTTGGGGCCCCATAGATATAGCGTCGAAGCCACTGCGCATGCGCGAGACAAGAACTGCGTTTGGGTTTTGCGTTGGGAACGCTATGTCACCGATTTAGCGGGAGCCCAAATAGCTGCCTCAAAAGTTTTGCGTCAGCAAACATGGCGGCACACATCGAAGCGACGGCTCTAACCTAGCACCAAACTGGGTTCGATTCGTGGTAACGCGTGAAGTTCGCAACCTAAGAGAAGTGACTGCGGTTATCGCTTTCTCTCTACTAGCGTGTGTTATGAAGATTGAGTAATTAGACGCCGCTAATTGCGAAATGGATTGTGGATTTTATTGCTCGTAGGCCTAAGACGGCTAAGCTTGGCTGGTGAAGGCACGTAAAGTTGGTTTGCTCAAAACTAAGCGCGACTAATTCTTTTGTTGCTTACAGAATAACCTCTAAATTGTAATTAAACGCGAATAGACGCATGTCAAAATCACTATTCCTATCATAAAATTGCATATTTTATTTAATTATTTCTAATGGCTTTTTTTTTTTTTTTTTTGACGTCGTAGTGGCGCTGTCAGCGCAACACGCTATCCGCAATCGCAAAGCCCTATTCTAAAGCTCTTCACTCCTGCGTGCCCCAACGCTGACACCCGCAAAGCTCTTTGGGGCCCCAAACTATTGGGGCCCCTCTTCTAAAACTCTCTATTTACTCTAGGTACGGCCTTGTAACAGGGCGCATTATAGCCTGAGTTGCCACTGCATCGTGAAACTCTAGCTGCTACTATTACATGTAACAAAACAGTTTTGTCGTCTTTCGCTCTTGTTCGTCTGGGCACGTGACAGGTGCCAGAGTAAACAAGATCGTTTTGTTTATCGTAGCTGGAGAGAAACAAAACGCTTCTTTATTTATCTACCTGTCTGTTTCTTTGTGTGACGTACCTGGAGAGAAACGTAGTCCCTGTCTAGGCGTCCGTGTATCTTCTGTCCTCTGAAAACTACTTGCCATGTGAAAGGGTGGGAGCGCTACCAGGAAATGGTGCCTCTCATATTCGCAGAAAAGAATATTGCCAAAATAAAACGATCCTGTATGTCATATTGAGATGTGAAATACCTGGTAGTTTTGAACAATATTGGTATAAATGGGGGGGGGGGGGGGGGCTGGAAGTATTTCAATGTGTTTCGCATCTTTGTCTTTTTTCTTGACTAAATTTCTGACTTAGCACCAAGCGACTATATGGGATATTCCTTTTTACATGAGAAACATGGAAATGTATAACGAGTCAACGAACATCCCAAAGGGGACATCCGGAAAATAAACATATAATAAAATGACATAACACACCAAACGCTCAGAGCGACTAAATGCCGCAATACAATGCTTCAAAATAAAAATGAAATATCACATTCTATGCTACCCTCAACGAACAATGGCATTACAAATGCTGTCTAATCTAGCATTAGTCGGGAATGTGACTGGTCAGCAGTGTCACTGGTCTGCAATATCACTGGTATCATCCAATTTCTGTAACGTTTACAAAAAATTGCTGCTGGCCATGGTTCAAAAAAGCGTTTTAAGAAATGCTGTTTTTTTTTTTTTAGTCTTCGCGTATTTTTTGCCCTTACCCCAACCCCTTGTGCAGAGTAGCCAAGTCCCCCCTGTGCCGAGTAGCCAAATGGACACTTAATCTGGTTAACTTCTCTGTTTTTCACCTCTTGTTTCCTCTCTCTTTGGCCTCCGATGAAGCCTCACTATATTTGGACAGCAGCCGTTGTTCGTTACAGTACCTATAAGGCATAAGAAATGGATTCCCAGAGTTTCGCGCATTGCGTAGAGGACTGCTGTAGAGCGATATGCTCGCAGAGGAGCACGAAAAAACAATCTGCCTTTCGCTCTTACGAACCATTCCAACGAACTGCAGAAGCCGTTGAGCAAAATAATGATGAGGAATGACCGGCAAGACAAGCGTGTCGGTAACACAAGAAGAGACTGCCGTCTCTTCTCGTGTTCATTTTGCAGCTGCATTTTCCCGAATTTCTTTTTTCTGTTCTTATCACCGTCGCATTGTTGTTCACTTCTTGGGAGCCTTCGAAACGACGCGCCAGAGGATGCGATGTGAATGCGATGTGCATGTGGCAAGCCAAACGCACCGAGGCAAGTATAGCCTCGCGGGCGCGCTTCCCCCGCATTTATTTTTCTGACTGTTTATTCCTTACCGAGTGAACAACTACCTCATATACCTCCGTATGCGCAAGAGTTCATCACACGGAGACCTTACTGTCAAGTTGGCGGAAATGAACCAGATCATTCGAAAATCCAGCGTATATTCGAATGCAGTGTTCTAAGTAAAAAAAAAATATCAAGTGTTGCAAAATTCGTGGAATAGTTCCCTTCAGCTCAAAAGTGTTGCGAAATATACTCAGTAATCATTCTCTTCCCCTTCTTCCTTTCTTTATTTGTTTCCTTCTTTCTTTCAAAAATATATGGAGGTCTGTTTCGCCATACTTTAGCCGAGAATAGTTCTGGGATAGTTGGTCACGTTTTCATTTTTGACGCCCCCTTTGTATTGCTATCTTTTTTCTTCGTAAATTTAGTAAGTGCACACATACACATATAGGCTCCACGAGGCTGGGACATGTGGCAAGAACCGTGCTGTTACTTTATCTTGAGAAAAATGGGCGCATCTGCTATATGTCAGTGGTCGGGTTAGGTATTCCTCTGAGGCACGAAACACAATGACGGCTGCGCGATGAGGGCTGTACATTTTTCCAGAGCAACGACCTCGTTTCACAATCCAAATATATCAACAATTATTTAGCGCGCACAGGCCTTGGGCAGGTAGCCGTCATTCATTTACCGTGAGAATAAGCCGCACGACTAACTCCTCGCTCAGATTATATTTGAACGCAACGTCATTTTTGCTTTTAACCGCGTGTTTCGGCTTAGTACATAACGAAAGGTATACTAACTACAGAAAAGCAACGAACAATAACACACTTATTCTGCATTAGTGGCCTATCTTTAGTCCAAAAGACTGTCCTGCAGACCATACTGAATTCCGCTGAGGGTTCACACCTTGAGCTATAGCAGCTAATTGAACCGTGGAACAATGCCACTTGCTCACGCCCATGCTACGAATGCGCGCTTAACTTTTCTCAGACATAAGTGTCAACGAGATATTGTAGTATTTTTATATTGTGTTATATGCACGTTATGTGTATTCGTCTGGCGACGGGGTAGGAGGGGAAGGGCGGGTTAAGTGCCGTGCATCTTGTGTGCATCATTTCATTTATCATCTTCATCTGGAGGATCATAGTGGGCGTTCGGCCAGGCAATCCTCTCCAGTTTTCATTAACAAGTCTCACAAAGAACGATTTGAAACACATTGAAAAAAGCTACCAAAATAGTAAAACAAAGGCCGGTGGTTGCGAGACGCTTACTGCGGCCGTAAACCCTGTTCACTTAAGAGGATGAACTGATCGAGCTTGTAGGTATTAATATCGAAGTTTCAGCGCTAGAGGTAGGCAAGTCACAAATACGGAGAGGGAGACCGCCGGACATGAGTGCTGACTAACAGCTAAACGTGTAGTTCGGAAGAGTGAGTTAAGGTAAAAAAGAAGGACGTTGAGCAGGCTCCCACAAATTCATTGATTCTAATTTGCTTATTAAAGCTAAGACTATTTGCATGTAACTGGAATTTCTAACTGCCGGAAGTTCATTCTAGTTGTGAAAAAGTGACATCTTCATTCGCGGCCATAGAACTGTGCAATAGTTTGTCTCATACTCTCAAATCTTTTTCATTTTCCTAAGCATTTAAATTTCAGCTGAAGCATTATTACCTGTATAACTAAACGTTCCTCGTTATATTGCCTTGTGATATATGTATGTATTGAGCTAGGCTTTCTTATTATGCGGCTATACACCACTGTATTTGACTTCTGATTTGGAGCACTTCTGTCACGATGTATATCCCACGATAGTGTTTGTTCTTCTTTCTTGTTCTTTTAGTTCTCGCTTACCATGATTTTTTTTGCAGTTAGCTGTGTTTTTTGTATTTTTCAACATATTTGTTGTTAATCAACCGTCCCATTGCAGTATCTGTCTTCGAGACCCTCACCTGCATGTTGCCGGTAGTGCACTTACACTCTATTTAATGAACTCTAAACTGAAATTGAAATTGATGCTCACTTGCACTGCGCGGAAGCTTTACAGTGAAAGAACACGCGTTGCCTTACAGAAGTATAAACATATTGAGCAGTTTAATTGGGAAAAAATATATACAAGAAAGAGCTGACTGTTATTCGTCGTTAAAAAGATATAGTGAGAAAATCAGGTGGAGAGGTTGCAAACACGTGCTTCCTGCTACTTCACTGATGCATGAGCTAAGGCGCTATGAGAGACGAAAAGTACTTATAAAATATACTGAATAACATGAAACAAGGAAATGAAAGAAAAAATGTGGGTGACACGAAGTACCACTTTAGCCCGAGGTTAAACAAACAAAAATAAATCTCGAATGCACATGCAGTCAGTGCAAAGTAAACATAATGAACTGAAAAAAAATAAAATTCGAACGCATAAACATAGGCGCTACGTCAATACAAAGTTTCATTATACATAAAAATTGGCCACAATTCGCAATGCCTTCCTTGTAATCTGTAAAGAAGAATATGGTCAATGAATAGACCCTAGAGCGAATTCAAGACTCTTCATTGTTGTAAACTAGCTTCTTCTTGTCATCTGCCAAAGACATCTGCTTCTCACGCAATGGTAAGGTATGCTGGCTCACACATCACCTCCCGTCCTTCGCTACACCGTACGGGTCACTTACCGGCCCGCTAAATTGGTTGCCTCGGGTCAAAGAAACAGTTGTGTGCCCAAAATTTGCCACACAGCCATGGTGTTGTCGCGGCAATGGATGGCCAAGCGGGATGCACAAACTGGCCGTCTGGGTGCATTGTGATGCTCTTTTAGGTGTTTGTCGATGCAACAGCCAATCAGCCTCATGTACACCTGACTGCTTATGAAGGGAATAGAGCCGATTACTCCTATCGCGTGCGGGTCAAATTTGTAGGCATGTTTTACCAAGACGCTTCACCCACCTTTCTCTCTGCGCTCGTGAACTGCCCACATTCTTGCCCATTTATTTTCCGCTGAAAGCACCACATGACTACTGTGCTCCTAAGTAGGTATATATATATATATATATATATATATATTAGTCATATCACAAGCAGCCAACAAACGGGAAATTACTTGTGCTTAATAAATGAAATAAAGAAACGATAAATTAATGGAAATGAAAGTCGATCAAGAAACAACTTGTCACAGGTGGGGAACGACCCCACAACCTTCGGTAGAACAATTCGTAGAGCATCGCACGCGAAATTCAAAGGGTATGGGATCGTTCCCCACCTGCGGCAAGTTGGTTTTTCATCCACTTTCATTTCCATTAATTTATCGTTTCTTTATTTCATTTATTAAGCACAAGTAATTTCCCCTATGTTGTCCTTGGTCTCAGCGTTTGTTGCCTTTTTATGATATGACTAATACAGCTCGGGCCCCTCGGTTAACCCCCTTTCTTCTCGTTTATTACATAACGAGGGTCTCGAATGTGGCAACATTGATGTATACAAGTAGCATGTGTGAGCTTACTGACCGTTGCCTTCAACCAAAAAGATCACGTTCTTGTGACGCCTGCGGCAGAATGGATGTTCCACATCCGCCGCCAAGGTCTCTGAGTGTTGGCGCTGGCTAATTAACACTCCAGGGTTCTACTAGGAAACATAAATACCCAAGAAAGTGGATGGGGAAACGGCGCCGCGGCAGCTCAATTGGTAGTGCATCGCACGCGAAATGCGAAGGTTGTGGGATCGTTCCCCTCCGGCAAGTTGTTTTTTCAACCACTTGCATTTCCATTAATCTGTCGTTTCTTTATTTTCATATATTAAGCACAAGTATTTTCCCCTATGTTGTCCTTGGTGTCAGTGTTTGTTGGCTTCTTATGATATGACTAATAAAACTGGGGCCCCTCGATTAACCCCCTTTCTTCTCGCTTAAATATATATATAATATATATATATATATATATATATATTGTGACGCCGCAGTTATCGCGGCGTTTATTCCGCGTCAAAAGATTAGGCGAACCGACCACGCCCACAGCACGGAGCACACACGAGAGCCAGCCCCACAAGCGATGATGAAGAAGAACCCCATATGAACCCCATATGATGATGATCATGTACAGATGACAAAGAATAGCTTATAAATTCCCACACTAATGTCCCCTCGCGCGAGAGCGGCCATCCTGGCCGCAATTCAAAGGGGCGGTGAACGTCTCGTGAAAGGCTTCATACGGGAAACGTGAACAATCTCAGCGGCGCGGCAGCGGCGGTCATTTGGAACAATAACTGGTTCCACGCGATAGTTCACTGGAGAAGTCTGCTCCAAGACTTTGTAGGGGCCGATGAACCGAAGTTGAAATTTGTCACACAAGCCAGGAGTACGAACTGGTGTCCGGAGTAGCACTTCCTCGCCAGGGCGGAAGCACACGACGCGATGAGAGGCGTCGTAATGCTGCTTGCGGTCCTGTTGCCGTGCTTCGGTGTTGATGCGGGCGAGCTGGCGACAACGCAGATGCGGGACACATATTCTTCGCAGGAGGAAGGACATTGATGGACAGTTGGCGCGAAGAAAGAGACGTCAAGACAGGAAGAGGGCGAACAACCATAGACAAGGTAGAATGGCGAGTAACCGGTCGTGCGTTGAACGGCGGTATTATATGCAAAGGTCACGAATGGTAAAATTGCGTCTCAGTTTCTGTGATCCGGGATAAGCTATTCTTTGTCATCTGTACATGATCATCATCATATGGGGTTCATATGGGGTTCTTCTTCATCATCGCTTGTGGGGCTGCCTCTCGTGTGTGCTCCGTGCTGTGGGCGTGGTCGGTTCGCCTGATCTTTTGACGTGGAATAAACGCCGTGATAACTGCTGCGTCACAAGTGGTGGAGGTGCTGGGTACACGAACTTAGCACTGCAAATTGTACGTGATCTAGAAGTCCATCGATGGAAATACGAGCTGTGCACATAGCGATAGGTCGAATGAAGGCCCCTTGAGCAGAAAGTAGCGTAGGTCCATCATAGGGGGTCGTAACTTCCCGAAGTCGCGAACACAATTCACGGTGAATGACTGAAATACTAGCACCAGTGTCTATTAAAGCTTCTACTTGTACACCTTCTACTACAACCAATATCACATTGCACGGACGCGATGGAGGAATTTGTCCTGTCGTTCGATGCAGCTTTTCCTCCAAAAGCTGCATAATTCAGTTTTCCGGACGACGCTCGGCGAATTGAGAAGCAGGTCTCAGTGGGGACGTAGAGCGGCGAAGGGGTGACGGCGAGCGGCGTCTCGCAGGACGGTAAGCCGTCTCGGATGCTACAGTAGGCGATGCAGAGCGTCCGCGCGGTGGACCATAAGGACGGCGTTGGTCATGGAAGCTCCCTAGACGTTGGAAAGTATAGCTCCGGGCGAAAAGTCATCCCGTTCGTATACGTCATATCCGCGACCCTCGTCTTGCTGGCGCTTGCGGCAAAAACGCGCTATGTGGCCACGATAGCCGCAGTAGTAGCAGATGGGACGAGGAGGACGCCACTGCGGATAGCTGGTTTGGGTAGGCGCGCTGGTAGTCATGGAAGCGATGTGAGCTGGTGTTGGTTTTGGAGGCATCGGTGGGACGATCACTGGAGTAGCTGCGGCTACTTGTGCGTACGTTGATGGGGCCCTAGGGATTAGAGGGTCCGTGTACGCTGCACCAGCCATGGATGCCAATTCCTCCTTGATGACGTCTCGCAGATTGGTATCGGAGGCATGAGAAGGCATAGGCCCTGCGGCTAAGCCAAGATACTGGAGCTCTTCTCGAATTATTGCGCGTATCATTGTTCGTAACGTAGAGTCGTCGGCGGTAGTGTTTGCAGTGGTGTCTGGCTGCAACCGTACTGATTCGAGTTCGTCAAGGCGCTGGCAAGTAGCGACGATATCAGCGACGGTAGCGGGGTTCTGGATGGCTAAAGCATTGAAAGCAATAGCTCCGATGCCTTTGTGGATGTGGCGAACCCTGTCTGATTCGGTCATGGCCGTGTTCACGCGTCGACAAAGAGCAAGCACATCCTCGATGTATACGACGTATAAAATTCACCGGGTTGTTGCTTGCGAGTGTCGAGCGTCTTTTTTGCGAGGGCGGAACGAACAGCCGGTGTGCCGAAGATTTGGCGGCGCTGCTGTTTGAAAGCTCCCCAGTTCGTGAAATCAACCTCACGGTTGAAAAACCAAGTCTTCGCTACTCCTGTCAGATAAAAGGCGACGTGACGTAGCTTGGACGCATCGTCCCAACGGTTAGCCGAACTCACTCGGTCATAGTCGTCCAGCCAATCCTCGACGTCTTCACCGCGAAGTCCAGCAAACAGATGGGGATCACGCTGGTGGCCACTGACAACCCAATACGGAGAGGCTGGGGTAGCCGAGGCCGAGATGGTGGAAGCAGAAGTGCCTGTTGGCTCGTCCTGCGACATGCTGGCGGTCAGCTGGCACAATCGGCGACCCGATCGAAGCTCCAGGAGGTTGAGCGGGGAGTCAGAGGACGGGGGACGGAAGAGCACACTCCACCACTTGTGATGCAGCAGTTATCACGGCGTTTATTCCGCGTCAAAAGATTAGGCGAACCGACCACGCCCACAGCACGGAGCACACACGAGAGCCAGCCCCACAAGAACCCCATAGAACCCCATATGATGATGATCATGTACAGATGACAAAGAATAGCTTATAAATTCCCACAGTATATATATATATATATATATATATATTTATATATATATATATATATATATATATATATATATATGGTTCTGGAAAGAGAAATGTTTCAAAAGTCGGGCTAAATTACTACAATTCGGTATGGAGCACGGCTTCGCGACATGTTAGTTTATTTCATCTTCCGGGTCCTACAAAGAGTTGTTTTTAATCGGCTTGCGACAACCGGTACGACATCAAAAACCTTTCGCAAGTTTATTATTATTGTGATAGCGCCGACAGGCGTCGTTCAGTGTTTGTTATCAGAAGCGGATAAGCAACCGCCAGCGTGTATAAGAAGCACGCGCTGTTCCGAATAAAGCATTCTCTGTTCCGGAGCCCGCTGGTCTTCTTGCTCGTCACGCTGCGCGCCTGGGCGCGTCCCCGTCCGCACGTAGTACACAACAATTATAAAACAGACCGTAGATATTTGGGGACATGGAGTCGAATCATATGTCATGTGAGGGTGAGTGAGTGAGTGAATAAACTTTATTGTAGGTCCGGCGAGGACGCGAACTCGTCGCGCACCCGGCTAGTCCCACGTCGGGACCGGCAGGTCTAGCCCACCGGCCCGGTCGCGGGCACGCCGGACGGCCAGGATTTGCTTTTCTAGAGCGGGGCTACGCAAAAGCGAGTCCCACTCCTCCTTGATGAACTTGGGGTATGTCGACCCGCACTCCCAGAGCATGTGAGGTAGAGTGGAGGTCTGGCCGCAGGACGGGCAGGCGTCGTCGCGATACACGTCGGGGTAAGCCTCGTGGAGAGCGGACAGACATGGATATGTCCTGGTCTGTAGGAGCCTAAGTGAAACGGCTTGCGCCCTATTCAACTTGGGGTGAGGGGGTGGAAAGACCCTTCTGGACATGTAGAACTATTTAATAATCTCATTGTGAGTAGCGGGAGCGTCCCTGTGACCGTAGAGAGGAGGGGAGTCAGTGCTCCTTATAGAGGAAGCGCGGTCGGTGAGGTCACGCGCAGCCTCGTGGGCAGACTCATTGAGGTTCGGGGGAGCACCCTCGACCGATCCTACGTGAGCGGGAAACCAGTGAATTGAATGCGCCGCGTGGCTGCAGAATCTGTCGCATAGAAGATGAAAGCGTCGGCATCACTTCTCGCGGAATGCCGTCATTCGACGCCAAATTGAGCTGGACTTGTTTTCTTTTTCCTCTTCTATTTCTATTCTATTCTATTTTTCTATTTAGCGCAAGCTAAATAAGGAAGCATCCGATTACAAAAGTGGTAAAAGCAAATTCCTATAAGCCTATAAGAAAGAATGACATGGAATACGACCTTACGCATTTCTGCAAATGTTTCTGAGCAGGGCTTGACTTGTGGGGCGTACGATCATACAAAGACACTGACGTAATAGTTCTGAGGAAACCCGCAAGGTGGAGCAATTGCTACGAATGAGTGGGTGTCTCATTTCCCAGTAATTATTCCAAAGACACTGTACGCCATGATTGCTATCTATTTAGCTAGGGGCAATGAGCGAGCCGTACTACTGTGTTATAATATATGCGGTATGTAGTCCGTTTTACTGCAAACGTTTTACGTGTTTAGTTTTTAGAAATTTCAGGTAGCAGAGTATGTAGAGGGCGCCGTGCCACTGTAATGGACGACGTACTGGGCACCTATGCACGGAAGGCGAAAGATGGCTGCACACTGGTAATATCTAGGTGGCCGTTTTCGAACGCAGTGATTTGTTAGTAACTTATGTTGTCAGCTAAAGCATGCATCATGAAAACGGGAATCATCGTTACTAATTCTATAGCTGTGCTGAAATCACAACGGACTGGAGCCGTTGTCAGGTTTATTTCATGATATTACAAATCTACGCTACTTTCATCACTGGCTTTTCCGCAACATTTGATTGTTTAATTCAGATAGAGAAGTGACATGAACAAGTGAACAAATAACAACCTATGTACACACGTACGGGCGCAATGATGAGAACTTAGCGAAAGCGTGCCTGAATCGATGAGCAATGTAGTGGGCACCACAAGACATTTTGAACGGTGTACATATAAGTGTTCAGGCAAAGAAAACAACCCAAAAAAGTAAATAAAACGTAAGAATAAATTGCAAATGTAGGCTTACTTTCACAAAGCATATATATATATATATATATATATATATATATATATATATATATATATAGAGAGAGAGAGAGAGAGAGAGAGAGAGAGAGGATGAAAAGCGCGACTTCGTGCTTATCTTTGGTTTATTTACCCAACAATGTGTTGGGTACATAAACCTAAGATAACCGTCGATGAAGTGGTGCTTCTCATCTTTCTCAATACGTTTGGCCCATTGAAAGATCCAGTTACTATATACATTGTTACGGGGCATCTGTACAGGACCGCGCGCGCAAGAGGAAAATGAGGAGGAAGTCGTAGACTGTCTTCTGGAGCTGTAACCTTTGCACCAGCCTGCGCGGTTACCACTAACTTTTCCCCATGTAAATAGTGGTAAATGCATTTGTTGGTCGGGCTTCCCCTTAGTAACAATACGTATATACATATATATATATATATATATATATATGAAGAAAAGAGAAATGAAAGTGGACGAAACGATAACTTGTCGCCGGCCGGAGCCCAACCTACAACCTCTGCATTAAATGTGCGCTGCACTGCCAATTGTGCTACTGCGAGGGCGGTCAATCTGTCTACTATTTTTGGTATATATGTTTACCCAATCTGGCCCTAGGAGTGTTAGTCAGCGCCACTCAGAGCCATGGTGGGTGGAGTGGAACATCTTTTTTACCCCGATGGCGTCACGTCACACGTTATCTTAGGCGGTTAGGCACGGGGCTAATAAACCTTCGCATGCACCTAATGACATCAAGGCTGCCAGACTCGACACCGTCGCTATATATATATATATATATATATATATATATATAAATCTTGTTCGTGTTTGTAGCTTAAACACAGCTAATCCACTCAAAGCCAAGTATCGTCCTGCTCCCATGTTACTTTGCTGCAATAATACACGTTTCTTGTGGCAGAGTTTGCTTCAGCTTTACATACAGGGCACATATGCATGCAGGAATGAGCAGTTTGCTCTAGAAAACCACAGTTTGCTTATTATTACATTGGTTAGTAGAGAGAAACTCCGCCTAAACAGAAAGGGTAGTGCTTTGGGCAATGCCCTTAGCTTTCATTGCACGCTGTCTTAGCGTTTAGAGCTGCGGCCAGCATTACGATAAACGAATAATGTCCCATATGGATGAGAGCGCTTGCAGATCATAGGGCTGTGGGCTCAAGGACAAGTTCTTCGAGCCTTTCGGCCAGCTGGGGCTCCCGTATGCCGAACTGCGGGCGTTTGCTGGCCCACTTATACTGATGCCTTTACTTCAGTCTTTATCTGAACATACTACAATCTTGCAGGGTCTAGCAGCCCAAGGTCATATGCTTAGCAGTAACGGTAAGACACTCAAGTGAAATGGTATTTTCCTGGAAGCATTGTTGTTTAGGAGGCTTCTATAGCGGTATAAGGAAACGGCGCGAAGGTCTTAAGGACAGTGCGCTGTATCTTTCTTTTTCTTCTTCTTGCGTCGCCGTAGTCGCAGTACACTAAGGCACCGACGAGCCAAGAAGCCAAAAATGAAGCGTCGTTCCTACACAAGTTTTGGTCTTTAGCAGGAACGGCCTTTGTCTGCTTGCAAGAGCATTCTTTTCAGTCATCCGGGCATTAGAGTGATAGACGCGATCAAAGCATTCGTTTGACGACCCACGAGCTACCTTACTGACACTACATAAAGCCAACAGACAATGAAGCCAAGGAAACTATCGGGAAATTAACTGTGGTTTCATGAAAAAAACTGGAAATGCAAGTGGATGAATAGATTGCTTTTCGCTGGTCGGAACCGAAGAACCCGCATCGGGCAAAACAGGGTAATCCACATTATCCCGCCATGGCTCTGAGTGGCGCTGGCTAACACTGCTAGGGCTAGATATAGTAAAACATAAATACCCAAGTTAGTGGATGGTTTGATAGCCGTCGCCGTAGCACAATTAGTAGTGCAACGCACGCGCAATGCGGAGGCCCCCACCGGCGTCACGTTATCTTTTCGCCCTCTTTCATTTCCTTTTTGTTCATTATTTTCTACATCCCCAATTTAAAACCACATATAATTTCCGCGATACTTTCCTTGGCTTCATTGCATGTGGGCTCGGTGTGGTCATGATTAACACAATCGAGCCCCTCAGTTCCTCTTCTTCTCTCGCTCACTGACACATGCACTATTCACACCTCTTGAATATACCGGTGACTTATAGATTGTCTCGTGCGCAGTGCATGCGTGGCCGAAGTATATGTCAAATACTAATCTGGTGTTGAACACTACGTTTATTGTAATTGCAGTCTGCATCAGTAAACAGATTGTTCTTATCGTATACCTACATAGCGTAGATACGCACTTCGCACTTCCATAGTGTAGCAGGTCACACTGTATATATTAAACCCAGTGGACATAAGATGCAATGTTTGTGTGTATTTCTCACCTTCCTGGGTTTTCCTTTATTCTGTCTTACTACTTGCCCAAGCATCGGGAAAGGCATAAAAGAAACCTGTGTACTTGGAGTCAAGGTATCCGTTCCTAATTAATGTTGCCTCGAAAAAGGTATTGTGCACTGAGAGAAACGATCGACGAATGTAAAGAATAAAATATTTTGTTGCGCGAATTGGTGTCCTCAGTAAAAATTAGCACTTAACGGACAGCGATAACGGCAAGCACGATCAGTAGTCATATAATCGAATAACACTGATGAGTATGAGTACGTCCTCTTGAAATGACACGCGTGGCATGTTACCTTCCAGAGCAGCCCCGGATCTTGTGTTGTTTTGAATAAGTATGAGACTGTGTTCATGGCTTGCGTGCAATTCGATTATGATTGAGCCATCTCACTATCCAAGTGACAGCCTTCGCGAATATGCTGGTACAGGAGGTGCGTATGCGATAACGTTATAGGCGTGCCAATTTGGAGAAAGCGATCACAGGCTAAAGGTAAAACGTCACCACGTCTCGAAGTATTCCTCTCACGCTCAACCATTCCACCGTCAGTGATGTTATTGCCGCCATGTACTCTTAGCTCACCAAAACTTCCTTACATGCGCCACTAAGCTGATCGCTTCATGTTTCCGTGTTGAACGAGCGCACACTTTGAACAACTATGAAAAGAAAGATCTTGTCCTGTGTGCTGCTTTTCATTCCTGTTTAAATTGTGTGCTTATGTAAACCTTCCGTACTTGTACGTCTCTTTTTTTTTTTTATTTCGGGGCTCGGCTTCCATCGAAAATTCAACCAGCTTATCAAAAAAAGAAGAAAGAAAGAAAGCGCATTAAATGACTCTCCAAACGGTGAACTACGCTCTAGTCCAGCACATCCCTTCTTTAACTTAGATATGCAGCTTTTTATAGTGTTGGCACAGCTAATGGCCCTCGACTGATTCAGTAAGAACTTGAGTTAACATACGGTTCAGGAAATCCTTGCAGGTCATTACCCCCGTCTGCGAGGTAAAACTCTCTTGTTTCGTAAACTCGATCTCCTCTTTACTGGCAGCTCTGCAGTGGCAGGTCGGGCGAAGTGGGCAACTGCTGGAGCGCGAATTTTCCGTGAGTGCTCTAATTAGCTTATACGCAACCTTGCCCACTTCAAGCACCGTTGACTGCTGACTCCGTTTGTGCTTGATCTTTTTTTTTTCGTCTCCAGAGGAAGAATGGAACAGAACAAATCAATATCAAAAAATAAAAATAAGAGGTGAGTACTGCACAAGTAAACGGATTCAGTGGCTACACAGTTCGCTGCTGCGTCGATAATTTTTCTGCCCTTAGAAGCGCTCGTCCGTGCGTGAGGTCGTTCGTTCTCGGTTTTCACCGGCCCGTATCAAGCTCACCCTCGTAGACGCTCGAGGCGTGACCTATAACATTACACGTCGAAAGCCGTTTTTTTTTTCGCTTACCATGACCTGCTGTACAGTCGACGTGGATTAGAGGTGGGAGGGAGTTGAATAGAAACCTGTAGCGTTTCGCCACGATTCGATAAAATTCCGTGCTGCGCCGTGCTGTGTCCCACGAACCTTAGTCGCCACTGGGATTCCCTCTCGCTGCGCTGTTCCGCTGAGGCCTGCTAAGGAATTCCAGAGGCTGCGTGAAACTTCGGGCGCTGCTGGTTGCGCTGTGGAAATTCCGTTTATCGGCTCCGTCGTGTATTCACTATTTGCATTGGGCGAAAGCGTGTCTCTAAGCGTCTTTAGCTACTGTATAAGCGGCTATCACAACATTACTTCCCGTTACATGCACGATGCAGACGACGGGGAGAGATGAATTTCCGGAAGTTCGCCCAGCTTTAAGCTACGCAATATGTAGAAACGCATCCATTAATAGGGAACAGTGTACAAAATAAAAATATTTTCCTTTGAAACAGCAATTCTAACATGAAAAATTTCCTCATTTCTGAGGTCCTTTCTTTTTTTGTCTACCCTTGCTAACAAATTAACCTAATCCCCTTCTCGTTGATAGTCAAACGACATTAGCTGTGTGGCGAAGTATGCGTAATAATATGTGTCTATTAATTGTCTTGTTTTCGTCAACTTTGCAAATTTTGAGGCATACCCCTCAGTGGGAATCGCGTTGTCTCAAGCGTGCCATGGCTCACTTTATATAACTAGCCACCAAAACTAAGTTCTGGTATAGTATTTTTTCTCTTGCACCATGTTATTGAGCTTCACGCTCTGGTAAAGAGACGACTTGCCCCGCTCTCAAAATATTAGTTTCTCATTACGGCAACTCCAAAGCACTGCAAGTTCGCGGTAAGGCGCCAGCTAAGCCTAACTCGAGTGCTTGGCGCAGAAGAGTGAGCGAAGCAGAAGAACGCTTTCAGGCGAAAACCGCAAAGCCGCAAATGTTTTCCCTTAGGATGTACTGAAACTCCCCTTACGATCAGGCAATGAACAGTCGGCGATGACCACAGGGCTAGCTCGTGTAGCTCTATCTATTTGCTTTAAGCCACTGCGGCCAACTATTCTAATCTACAAAGTATTCACTTGCGAACTTTCTCCACTACTAGTAATCGCACTTTGTTATACTTCTTGTTGTTCTTCATTTTCTTACTATGATTTGTCTTGCGCATTAAGTTTTACTTTGCACACATAGAAGCTAAGGTTCAAGAGAGAAGGCGGAGATAGTTTGGCCACCTAACGGCAATAGACGAAAAGTGCATCAGTGAAAGAGCAATGAAGAATGAGGCACTCGAGGAGCGAGAAAAGCGAGTCCCTACCAACATAGATTTCTAAGCTATCAGGAAAAGAAGGAAGCTAAGGTCGGGAGGTCAACCAGACGCGCGTCCGTATTGCGACTCGACACGGGGCGGTATTTCGAAGCTAAGAAGCTTGAGGGCGGGCGGCCAATAAATAAAGCAAGGCGCAAACTAATTCGAATCGAAGCATATTGTAAAACCCTGAGCACAAGTTGGATTTGAGATAAATTTGTTTACGTTCAGGCAACTCATGAGAATCGAGATAAGAGAAAAGTAAACAAATTAAGAACTTGGCAGGGTAGTCCTACAGACGTTAGAGACATATTTCTTCATTGCAGTCCCACCAGAACCTTTACACACATGGCTCGCCTGAGAGAGGTTAGCGGCTTAGAACCTAATGAGAAAGTGAGCGGGTAGTTGATGACTAACGGTGCCATAGAATATTATTAACAATAGGGAAACGCTGGCTCACTGTGTCTCTCTTTTGGTTTCTGTTCTACCATGTCTGTTATGCAGCTGTTGCTTTTCTTTTCATGTTTGTTTTTTTGCGTACAACACATTCTCTGTTGCTGATCATCACGTGTATTTCGGGCTGCTCTGAAAAATATTAGTATAGTCAAACAATACAGAGGTGCGTGCTCCATGTGTCATGAAATATAACGAATAAAAAGGTGCGGAAAGTGGTCGTAACTCCGTGTTCAGCCATTTTGTTTTCAAAGATGGTAGCATGGAACAGGTACACAGCAATAAGAATGTGCTGGAAATCTGAAAGTTCATCTAAAGCGAAAAAAAAAGTCACGCAGGAACTTCTCTGGAGTTGTCTAAGTAGACGTAAGCATCGTACCACTTGCTGTTTTCCACGCCGCCCGGTGTCATTATCAATGTTATGAAACTTGATTCGACCAGCACAAAGCCTTATCGACCCTCATCAGTGTTATCAACCTTATCAAACAGGATCCGACACTTATCAAGCTTTATCGGTCCTTATCAACCTGCGCGTTCAGCGAAGCTGTTCCAAAACCACCACTACATTTCCTTAGAAGAGCATGCAATGCTTTATTAATAGTTAGGACGCTTGTTTTGAGATTGTTCTTTATTGAAACGTACGCTGTTATGTGTGTTGTATGGGTGATTTCGATGAATGTATGCACTGTTCGCTTTACTTTGCTGAGCGCTTGTAGCCTCAGCCTTACGTTGGTATGAGCCTCTGCATTTTTTTTTTTTGCTTGCTTGAGGAGGTATGAGCCGTCGTTTAGGGGTGCATGAGCCATTGCATTCGTATTTCATGACGGGTAGACAAATTTCTCGTTGGATAGGCAGAGAAATGCTTATGCATTTAAAAACGATATTTTTTTTCAGCGAGACAGATAAAGTAGTAGTAACTAGCGTATCGCAAGCTGTATTAATGACACTTGATTGGAGAGTATTCCCAATGCCTTTTTTTTTTATTGATATGATATAAGGAGTTGTTGGCGCGCAATTTAAGGCGCCGGCTACTCCTTATCTCTTGGGTGGTTCCGTCATACATTATTCAGGGTTCAAGGTTACATATCAAATAATCTTTTCGCACAAGCACCAGGACTTATCACGCAACGTTTCCACAGGAAGACTATGACGTAAGGAACACATGGTACATACAATATACATGGTAAATGTCTCCACACTTATGTAGTCGAAAGTCTCAAAAGTACAAACGATACTGTCGCCTAATAACACATTGTCTAGTCAGCGGGTGTTACATACATCGTGTAAATCTATTATCACATACAGTCACAACAGAGCAGTCAACATAACATAATTCTCAAAGAGGTGCATATATAGAGTGACATTGAAATGAACAGAACAATGAAAGCGCTAATAACGTCCAACAATGCCGCTGTCTTCAAGAAAAGTCTTTAGTTCTCATTCAACGTGGTATTCAAAACTCTCCGCGTTGATGCAACATTTATCTCAAGTTTCTTTTTTATTTTATTCAAATTGCGTTACGTTAATTTTTCCCTACGGCTCGCTTATGTATGCAGTTTGTTTTGGACCGGTAACTAAGCGGTGGGTTACCCATCGTTCCAACTTTTATAGGCGCACTTTTCAATAATGAACTACTACTACTACTACTACTACTACTACTACTTACTACTACTACTACTACTACTACTACTACTACTACTACTACTACTACTACTACTACTACTACTACTACTACTACTACTACTAATAATAATAATAATAATAATAATAATAATAATTGATTGATTGATTGATTGATTGATTGATTGATTGATTGATTGATTGATTGATTGATTGATTGATTGATTGATTGATTGATTGATTGATTGATTGATTGACCATATATTTTCATCATCCCAAGTACAATGGTCCTTGCGTCATTTAGCTCCTACACCTGGCACTTCTGCGTTTTGAGACTCTGAGCTTGCGAGTTTGGGCATCCCAAGACATGACGCTAATGTCGGCTCTTCGCGCATTCATTTTTTGAATATGCGAAAAAATGCGTATGTGCGGAATGAAAACAAATTTAAGTACATCGGTTGTTTGAGGTTCAATTTCGTAATTGCCATCGTCTTTCCTCCCTTGTTATATATTCATAAAAAAACAGATATTTGAATGTGTTGGGAATAAACAGAGCAGAAATACAATATTAAAAACTTGTTGGAAAATCTTTCACAACCTCGGAAAACCTGTGACCGAACACAGCAATAAGTTTTAACTAGCATTGAAGAAGCGAGCTCCACCATCGACACTGTTGGCAAATCTTTCTTTTTTTTTTTTAAGTTTCGCGATTCGACAACACCTCATTGTACCATCGTCTTGTATTTCATATTATGACACGTATAGTTTTCTTTTTTGACGGTGACCGTGTTTCGCCGGTTAACCACTGTTACAACGTTATCGCGTGAGGTGAACAATACACCGGTCCTTGCCCGGTTGTCTCAGTGACAATGAAAAAACTAATCCGCTGTAACATTCGCTGCATAGTGCAGGACTTCAGCCGTGCCAATGCTTCACCAGAAACTACAAAGGGGTTTCCGCTAGGCTATCCGCGCATCCGACACCCTAGACGCAGTTCGCATGATGATGACGTCACCGCCAACTCACTCTCCGCGCTGCACGTGTCCGATGGAGACGCACATTCATCGAGCGAGGTGGGCACCCAAGTGCGCCCATCCGTGCCGCCGGGTTCACGTGACCGCGCACGCCATCTCCGGCCACCGGAAGTCCCCGGACGCCACTGCGCCAGAGACCGGATGTAACGTAATGAATGACGGAGGACGCGCATGAACGCAAATATATTTAGCCGGACGCAAAACGCATGGGCCGTGGACGAGCACCCGGTGATGCTGTTCGCGTTCGACGGTTGACACACGCTATTCTCGGCCAACATCCGCAAGGAGGCAACAGCTGGCACAAAATGGCAGGGAACAGATGTGCGCGGGTAGCTACGCCGCCCAAGGCGTTGGAGCAAGCCAACTTGCAGTATTTTGGCGTGTCTTTATCTGAGAGCAATAAAGAAAAGACAAGCATGAAGTCGATTTAAAGCCTTGCGAACTTTTCGGTCACATTATTATTATTTTATTATTATTATTATTATTATTATTATTATTATTATTATTATTATTATTATTATTATTATTATTATTATTATTATTATTATTATTATTTGTTTTGAACACATATACACAGTTAACAGGAAAGGGAAAGCGAGGAGCAGGCTGGCAACTACCACCGGAAGGGGCACAACGCCTGCCTACTCTTCTGAAGGTAGGTGACCGCAACACAGAAATGGAAGATAGACCCGCCGTGGTTGCTCAGTGGCTATGGTGTTAGGCTGCTGAGCACGAGGTCGCGGGATCGAATCCCGGCCACGGCGGCCGCATTTCAATGGGGGCGAAATGCGAAAACACCCGTGTACTTAGATTTAGGTGCACGTTAAAGAACCCCAGGGGGTCGAAATTTTCCGGAGTCCTCCACTACGGCGTGCCTCATAATCAGAAAGTGGTTTTGGCACGTAAAACCCCATAATTCAAATTCAATTCAGAAATGGAAGATAGGAAGGAGTGGAGGAAAGGAAGAGCAATAGGACAAATCTAAAGTAGAAGACAGTACAGATCACACATAGTAGTGCCGGTCACTGAAGCTCACGCTACTACAGAATGTTGAATGTTCACGCTACAAACGTGAACCTAAGTTAGTTAACTCTAGAAAGGTAAGTAGGGCGCGATGGGCCTGATCACGTGCAATTTTGTTCCGATTTCCGTCATGGGTCAGAAACGAAAGAAAAAAATTTTGCTTCATTATCTTGCTTTCCGACGTAGATGCGCGGAATGATGAAGAATAATAAAAAGAAAAAAAGAAAAAAAACGGAGAGACAGATTGAGATATACAGATGCTACACATAAAATCAGCTTTGTCCTATCGAACATTCTCCCCATGTCGCACTTTAGGATACAAGAATTGTGTCACAACACTAGATTTTGTAGAAAAGGAAATGAAGGTTTTGTTGCTGATTTGAAACGCTCGATCAGTTATTAACGAAGAAGTCACGGAAATAAACAGGGGCCTAGTGCTACCAGTTACATTGGCTGTGGCTCCGTTTTCCTCCGCTTCGTTGTTTCAAATAGGAAACGACTCACTCTTCAATCCGCGCAGACCTTGGCTTGGCGGCTGTGCGAGCATTTCCATAGTGGATAACATAAACCAAATGTTCCTTCCAAATGTTGCCGCCAACACCCTCAGAATAAAGCGAATCACAGCTCAATTTGAAGAATTGACATATTCTACCATATTTGAGTCAGTTTCCAGAAGTTCTCATACTATACTGATAACGCGCAATGTCTTTTAAAATTATGGGGTTTTACGTGCCACAACCACTTCCTGATTATGAGGCACGCCGTAGTGGAGGACTCCGGAAATTTCGACCACCTGGGGTTCTTTAACGTGCACCTAAATCTAAGTACACGGGTGTTTTCGCATTTCGCCCCCATCGAAATGCGGCCGCCGTGGCCGGGATTCGATCCCGCGACCTCGTGCTCAGCAGCCTAACACCATAGCCCCTGAGCAACCACGGCGGTAGCAATGCCTTTTCTTCTCTTTTTTTCCAATAAGCTCGCCGCGAAACATATCTACAAAAAATGATCAAATGGCGTCAGATAAATGCATGCAGCCCTGTTTGATGCATTCGTTTTACTCAGACGCAGTCAGATGCACGCGTTCCACAGAATGTGTCGTTTGTATGCTTTGTTCTATCACTGAGTTTGTGACGTTTTCCACCAAACACCAAGAGTAACATTTGGACGCATTTGATCTTTGTGTGCTTGTGTCGACCACTGCGTAGGTCCTAGTTATAGCCTAGCATTTGTAGTAGCACGCTAGGCTATCAGTCAGACAAATATCTCCAGGTAACATCACCTTGGTTTGTAGCGCAAAGTGACACACACACGTACTAGAAGAAGACGGGACGAGCGCTGTGTGTGACTAGTCTCTGTTTGTGCGCCGCTTCGCGCTACAAACCAAGAATATGTTAGCTTACCAAATCGCCCAAAATTATATTCTTTTGCAAAACATCTCCAGCCTTTTGCTAAAGTGACACTGCAGAATAAAACTAAGTATGGACTCTATCGGACTATTACACTTCTATGCAATATCAACAAATGCGCTCTCAGTGTGTGAAGAGGTTAGGTATAAGCCAGATACGACGCAAGAAGAAAGGACGGGTGAAGCATTGTGCGCATCAAGAGTCAGCATACAAAGAATACACCGGCAGTTTGCCATCTTCATTTGGGGTTCCGTTTGGGAGCGCTCTAGTCGCACTAATT
Organism: Dermacentor andersoni; assembly: GCF_023375885.2. Taxonomy (NCBI): domain Eukaryota; kingdom Metazoa; phylum Arthropoda; class Arachnida; order Ixodida; family Ixodidae; genus Dermacentor; species Dermacentor andersoni. The sequence goes on from NC_092815.1 coordinate 30,988,320, forward strand.
TGTTCAGAACAGTGTAAAGTGGAGGCCTAGGGTTGGTTCATCTCTTTTTAAGACAAGTCGTGTCGAGAATCTTGTTCCTACGTGATCAGAAAGATACATTCTTGTGCACAGTCCTTCAAAGACGTTTGAGCAACGCGTTGCCTCAATTCGTTGTGTCCTCCGATTACAGCACAGGACCTAGGCTCAGAGGCTTCCTGCGAGAAGTCGTATTGGCCTTTGACTTCCTACATACGCGCTTTTCATTGAATTACCTTGCATCTGTTAAACGCAAAAGACTGTACAAAGATTTACTTGATGTATCATTGCCTGTGCCTGTCTATCGTTCTATGTACCGCGTTGAATCCAGAGGAAGAAACGTGCTCAAGCGAGTGAAGCGGATGCCGATACGGTCATCCACAAAAACCTTTTTCTTTCATTTACACAGTGGAACGCTCCCAGTGAAGCCATGGCTAAGAGAAAGGGGAATCTTTGTGCCGTGGTCCGTAAACTGCTCAAGATGCAGGCAACCAGAGACGATTGAGCATATCTTTCTTGATTGTTCAGATGCAATGTTCTTGTGGGACATCCTACAAAGAACGTTGAAAAAGGAATTACCGATAACACCGTACGGCATCCGCTTCTTGCCAACTGAGAACGCAGATATGCCATGTGACATGTTTATGGCAATATGTTTACATAGCCTGTGGAAAACAAGAATGGATGAGCGTCATGAGAGGCTTGTTATTCATCCTGCGAGAGAGCATTTCATTGAAAGCGTGCTATATCTGCGTGAAGCTTGTAAAACGAGAACAGAACCACCCGAATGGATGCATATATAGGATGAACTAGCGGTAATCAAGTGTTTTTAACTATTCGCAACGGCCCAAGACGGTCATTGCTTTTACCATTATGAAGTGTATCTGTTTATGCCGTATGTGTATGTCGAAGACCGGCAATAAAGAAAAAAAAAAAAAGCCTTCAAATTCCCGCGCTAGCTCACGATGATGGTCGTGAATGTTGACGGCACCTGCTCGGCTCTAGTTTTTTTGTAATCAGTGAATTTAGACGGCAGCTTATTTTAAATTTGCCAGGTAGGAGCCATAATGTGCCAAACTACGCCGTATGATCGCATGGGCTATGGTCGGCAAATGCTTCACAACAAACTTCCACACCTACTAAATGACTATAATGAAAAACAAATCTATATTCGCGAAGTAGAATCACCTGACTTGTACGCGTTATTTCTAGTCTAACATTGACCTCTAGAGCTGTTTATGATTTGCATTGAATTATATTGTTTTAATGCCAGTATTACTGCGCATACGTTGCTATGAAGTCTTGTGCTGGCGTTCGATGCTGAAGCGAAGTAACATGTTAACGCGTGATGCCCTGTGTAGGGCACTAACTAGTGTTGTGTTTCATTGTAAGGTGTTGTCAAAGTGTATGACAATGTTGTGTTGAATATGATGGCTTTGTGAAAGTGTACGACCATGTCAACAAAATGTGTGTGCCTCTGCTGCTGTCTTTGCCAGTATGGGGGGAAGGACTCCCTCAAGCCATCCTTGAATGGCTTTTCCCTTCGCCTCCCATCATATGTATATGTGACCAATCAATCAATCAATCAATCAATCAATCAATCAATCAATCAATCAATCAATCAATCAATCAATCAATCAATCAATCAATCAATCAATCAATCAAATACAAGATACTTCGAAATCCGTAACGACACATTGACGCACCGGTGCTGACATATCGGCGCGAAGTTCGAGAAATCCATCTTTGACCTTCACCCTTCTAATAATCAAATTCTCACCAGCAAGTTAGCTGTAATGAAGTTTCGAATTACTGCTCTATCAATTTGAAACGATTAAGTGTTTGTTTTAAATGTTTCTTTATAGTCAGCATATCTCTCCCCTGAATGTAGGAACGCGCATCGTCGAAGATATGCGAGGACTCTCCGAAATGAAGTCAAATATTGGGCAAATGTACTTCCACCGGCAATGACTTGGTTCAACGAGGGAAATAGTCCTTTTCTGCCTGCCTGTCTGTTTTCTTTCTTTCTTTCTTTCTTTCTTTCTTTCTTTCTTTCTTTCTTTCTTTCTTTCTTTCTTTCTTTGTTGCCACTTCTTGCTGCGCGATTGCTTTTCTAACTGGAGCGTGCACTCCGCGCAGGCGACGACGAGGTGCGGGTGTGGCTGACCGTCCCCAGCAGCGCGCTTCTCGAGCCGCTGATGAGCTCGTCGGCGGCGGCGGCGCTCGGATGCCGCTCGTCCAAGAAGAAGACGGTGCACTTCGCGCTCCCCGGCCGCGTCATCCGCCCGCTGCAGTGGCGCGACGACGTCATCTGGGCGCGTGTCGAGCCCATCAAGGGGCGCCGGCACGCGACCGTCGGTGGTGGTCACCTGTTCCAGCCTCCCTCGTCGGAAACGTCACCGACCACGGTGATCACCGCGGAGTGCACCGCCACCCACGTGCACCGGCGCAGCGCGAGCAACTGTTCCTCCGTGGACTCGAATTACGCCAACGTGTCCTCGCAGGAGGACAATCAGTCGTCGTCCAGCGGAGACTCCGTCCCGGTAAGCATTTACTTCTCGCGACTCGTAAAACCCTCCTGCAGCGGGCGCATTAAGGAAAACGGGGGAAAAAAGAAAAAAAAGAAGTGAAGTAAACTTGAGCAGGCATCCATTTTTTTTCGTACCATCTCTGTCCCATTTCTTGATGAGGGCAGAGGCATTTATTAACATTTATTTATTTCTTTCCGCCCAATCATTCGGCTGTTCCTACCTGTTTATCGTCAAAAAGCTCCTCGACAGTGCGTCGCACTCTTCTCGTGGGCTGACCTAGTTTTCTTTTGACAACGACTTCAACCCTCGTTGTCATATCAGTCTTCTTTAACCATGACAACAGTGTTTAGTATAAATCCCAACGACCCCAATACACGCTTGTTTCAAAGTCCGCCTTGAATATGCGAATTAAGTTGCGAATTGAAGCCTAATTAAGTTAAGTTTACAATACTGTGTAAGTACGACAACCTGTAGTGACGTACTTCCGCGCCGCAAATTAAGATGGCGGCGCGAATTAGCCATGGAGAAGTAATGCTGGCAACACCGTTAGCAATTTAAATGAACAGCTGGTCCTTCTGAACGAATGCACAAAGTAGTCAATGCGCGGCTTTCTATAGCGTGGGTAATGGCAGCGTAATAACAGCGCAGTACACGTGCATGATACGTTTTTGGCCCGAGATTATTTCTTACTTTGACCGTCAGAAATGAGGTTGTTCGTCATAATTAGGTATTGCGCTGAATTTATTTCGGTAAATTTACCTTTTTATTCATAAATTTAAAGGAAATATTGGGGTTGTATAATTAGAGCAACTAAATCCTCAGACTTTGTCTACTGAGTAGACATAAGGAGACTCAAACGGGCCTGGTCGTAAAAACGTGCTAAAAATGTGCGGCAAAAATACATTCCACAGGTTTCTTATTCACTTCCCGGCAAGTCATCACTTGTTATTCAGAACAAATAGCTATAACAAAAAAAAAGAACTATGTATAACATTGGTGAAGGTCCATTTCTCAAGATATGTTCTGTGCTGTGCATAGTGGGGGATGCAGGGGGCGCTGCTAGCCTAGCGACTTCTATACCCAGTATATACGCTCCTTGAGAGCTAACTAGCTTCAGTTACGCAATTGTATATGTGACGTAAGAGGTTTTATTGTGAAGTATTCAAGCTGAAAGTGAGAAGTTATTTAGCATTTCTAGGCTTATGTATGTGTGTTGTGTGGCCACCCCGTGGCGCAACGTATCGAATGTCGAATACAAAAGTGTCATTTGAATCGATTATACATGTAGAACAAGTAAATGGTGGGTTTTCGTGTCCAAAGAGAGATATTAAAAGCGGGAAGGTAAGAGGACTAAGCATACGAGAGTTTCCGGTTTGCTACCCTGCATTGGTTGGGGGGGGGGGGGGGGGGGGCGTAAGCTGCACATTGGTTTATCGAGCACACTCTACACAAGGGCTTCGAAGTAATTTTACCACCTGGGGCTCTTTAAATGGACACTAAACGCTATGACTAAGTCGACGTGGACTGTATAAATATTCTAGAAAACTCGAAGTCCTTGTTTTCTGCAAAGAAAAGACAGTTTACGAGAAAATAGCGTCTGAAGAGTCCGCATACCTTTATCGCAATTCAAGTATCCCGCCACCCAACCGGGGTGTGGTCACGTTGCATACGCCATCAACGCCCCTTGCTGCCGTCGGTGAGTAAAAGGGTGTCCGACAGACGGCGCTGCGGGTTTCTGCGCAAAACGAAAACGCGCGGCCACGGGTAAACCGAGCCCAGAGAGAGCGGTGGATTCGCCCCTGCAGCTGTTTTTTGTCAAGTGGCGTGGACCATTCGGGCATCCCGCGACATCACATGGACGAGGCAGACCGTGTGAGTTTCGCGAGCCAGCAAAACTAGCCCATCACTACGCAATAACGAAACTACTGAAACACGAAAGCGCGGGCTGCGCAGAGTCGAGCGAAAACGAAACTCTTCGGCCGCCCACGTCGTTGTCATGGTTCTTCAAGGATCAATGAGTTTTTTCTTCTAAAAATGAAATAGAACTGGACAAGTAGCATTTTTTTTTCGTCTCATAATGTAATACAATGATGTCTTTTTATAACGGGTGGTTGAGTACTAGTGACAGAATATATATGAGGAGTGCCTTCGTCTTCGGGCAAGTACTTGAATGTCGCGGGAGAGTCTTTAATTGTATTCTGCATATACCTCAATTTCTCGATTACAAAGGCTGTGTTCACGATAATATTGACGTCTTAAAGATTCTCGACTATTAATCTATCACCTTAGCTTGAGTTAACATTTGCCTTTAGTGTCCCTTTAACCGGCACTCAAAAGCATTGAGCACGTTCGTTTTGCGCGTTTCGTCTTCATCGAAATGCGACCGCCGCGACTTTGACTTGAACCCACGCACCTTTCTCTGAAGCATAGTATCATTGTCACTGAGCCGCTGTCCTATTAAATAGTAACTACAGAAATTCACATCGTCGTATCCTAGAGGATATGTAAGAAGATTTCCCCGTATACTCTTTCCATTTGTCAACAAGGGTGATGAATGTTGAAAAGTCAAAATTTTTATTTTGACTAGGTCTGCGACCCATTTGTCTATTCGACCAGCCGTCTGAAGACTATATATAACTTTCTATTTGTTAATAGATAACCTCAGAAAATGGCGCAAGACCTGGGGGGTCCAGCATAGGGCGCCACGTCCTCACTACATTCTCAGTCACTTTTCGGTGTATCAGTTCCGCAGACACGACAGCTACACAGTGGCTGCACTGGTAGGAAGTCGTCTAGCACCAACGAGCAAAGCCCATCTGACGAAAACATGTTAGAAAGCACTGCACGTGGCAGAGCGTACGTATGGGGACACAATTTTTCAATATTTCGCTTTCGTAAGTCCCCGTAAGAGAACAGCCTGAAAGGTAAGTTGATGCGGACAATTAAGTGCGATATGTCTTTTCTGACGAATACTGCGCAACTGCTGATTCGACACTCCTATCATACATAAAATTTTATGATTTATGTTACTTCTTTTACTGTTCAGCTCACTAGGCACCTTATAGAAGTATTCTCAGTGAAGAAAAAAAAAGCGTTTCAGTAATATCCGTTGTTCTTATTTTTGAAAAAGTTTTTTCTTAAGTATTTTTTAATTTTTTAATGTCACGTTGAAGTTAAAAATGCCTCTTCCAAATTTCGGTAACGTTCGACGGCAGAACTCAAGCTTCTTTATACGTGCGTCTACTGAATCAAGCCATCTGACACATCACGCATATACTGTATATTTAAGTGTGCGAAAAGCATCGCACACAAATGAAATTGTTGCGGTGTACCAAATTCCTGTGTCGGGCTGCTTCACTTTTCAAAGATAAAAATAGCCTATCGCTATATAACCTGCACCTAAAATGCTCTCTGTGTAAAGGGATCGGGCTGTAATAACCAGCCGGAAACTTCAAGTTGCAGTGTAACCGGGTTGCTACGGTGCGCTGGTTTTCTATCTTTAAAGGTATCCATGAAAGAATATTTCCTGCATATTTTGTTAGATTTTGTCTTCCACCTATCATGACACGAAATATTTTATATTTGTTTTTGCAACAATGTCCAGCCATGTTTAGGATCCCTGGCAAATGTGTGGGCCAAAATCTTGATTTCGGGTTCAGATACTGAAGTAATTACGAACCTGCACCGAATGGTAATGGTAGAACCTCTTGTTTCCTTTATTGGGTATTCTGCTGCCCGCCTATTTCGCGCATCTTTACAGAATGTGTCTGCAACATCGGATCCCCTGAATTTTCTTTCTGCACTTAAAGAAATTGTTTGTTAAGGCTATAAACTTAACAGAAATAGGAGGAAACTTGCGGTTGTTTTCTCTTTGCATAGCGCTATAGACATTAATAATCACATATTCCGACAAAAAGAGAGGTATCTTTAGAGCAAATATAGTGAATATACTAACTCCTGAAGCGACTATAAGTCTGCTGTCATAGTGGACGTAAAGAAATGCGAGAAACGATCGTGGAAATGGGTGAAAAAGGCAACCATTCCACGATAATTCCCAAGGGAAAATGAGGGAGGGAGATGAGTAGTGAAGACGTCGCAAAGAAAGCGCACAAGAACAGCAACTTGGAGCAAACGAGAAGAACCTGCAAGAACCGCGCAAGTAGCAGAGTGCCACCACGAGAAGAGAAAGAAGATTAGCTTTATAAGGCCTTCGTAATAGGCCCACCGTGATGGTCCACCGAGACAGTAGCCTGTGCAACATGGTACTCTCGCTGTCTTACGCGAGGCACTCCGAAGTTAGGCTTCCTACGGTCTCGATCGACATGGTGCCTCGAATAAGGTGGTAGGCAGCGGACTGTACCATTTGCTTTGTTTCGGCTCCCCTGAACTAGCCGGCATTCAGCGCCACTGGCTTCACCCTGAATTATATGTGGTGCTCAGCAGTCAAGTTATATGTGGTGCTCATATGGAAACACACACACACACACACACACACACACACACACACACACACACACACACACACACACACACACACACACACACACACACACACACACACACACACACACACACACACACACACACACACACACACACACACACACACACACACACACACACACACACACACACACACACACACACACACACACACACACACACACACACACACACACACACACACACACACACACACACACACACACACACACACACACACACACACACACACACACACACACACACACACACACACACACACACACACACACACACACACACACACACACACACACACACACACACACACACACACACACACACACACACACACACACACACACACACACACACACACACACACACACACACACACACACACACACACACACACACACACACACACACACACACACACACACACACACACACACACACACACACACACACACACACACACACACACACACACACACACACACACACACACACACACACACACACACACACACACACACACACACACACACACACACACACACACACACACACACACACACACACACACACACACACACACACACACACACACACACACACACACACACACACACACACACACACACACACACACACACACACACACACACACACACACACACACACACACACACACACACACACACACACACACACACACACACACACACACACACACACACACACACACACACACACACACACACACACACACACACACACACACACACACACACACACACACACACACACACACACACACACACACACACACACACACACACACACACACACACACACACACACACACACACACACACACACACACACACACACACACACACACACACACACACACACACACACACACACACACACACACACACACACACACACACACACACACACACACACACACACACACACACACACACACACACACACACACACACACACACACACACACACACACACACACACACACACACACACACACACACACACACACACACACACACACACACACACACACACACACACACACACACACACACACACACACACACACACACACACACACACACACACACACACACACACACAGCAGTGATAAACAGAGTGATAAACAGAGCTATATAGAGTTAACCACTAGGACAGGATGTCAGCGAAGCGCCTGCAACGTTGGAGGCGTCTACCACATTGGAAGAGCTACCATCCAAGGAAACTCTTGGGGTCACTTCTGAAGAGGAGTGAGGCGTGCCTAGTACGCAACTATAAAGGTGCTTATATAGGTGATTTACAGGTGCTTAGTAAGCCCCTATAAAGCGAGGTATAAGGAGGAAGAAGAAGGATGTGCTTGCTGCGGTAAGGCTAGGGACAAAATATAGCATGTTTTATTAGAATGTGTAGATATCTGCCCAGCGGTCAATTTAGGCACCACTGGACTCCTTGAAGCCCTTGGGTTCAGCGAGAGCAGGGGGAAAGTAAACATGTCCACAATGGGGGGGGGGGGGGGAGATTAGTAAGAGGCGATTCGAAGATTGGTGGAAGTAGGGAAACGACAAAAAAAAAAAACACGTAGATGTACAAAAGCAAAGTTGACGATAGGAGGTCAGAAAATTTGGTTATGTGAATTCATTGAGTGTTTTTTTTTTCCTTTTTCTTTTCTTTTTCTGTTTTGACCTAAGTAGGACATTAGACAGTATAATAGGAAGAGTTTGGTGGCGCAGCCCATCGCCCCGTTCGAAAGGGAACGCTCGTAACATCCATCGATCCATCCATTCATTACATAATGGAGAGGTTCAGTGGCATTCTTTATGCAGCACATTCTCTGTGGGTTCTCTGCCTTGTCTCTGTGCGTGCTAGCGCAATATCGTTGGGCGATCTGCCGTCTTCGGAGCCAAATCCACGGAGGCTCTCACCTCGGGCGTCATCTATGCACAAAAGTAAACGAGCGCTGCTGCTGTTTCTGAATAAGGCTAGATAGTTAAACATCATTTGATTGCTTGCAAGGGAAACACTCATGCTTGTAAGTTTCCGAGTGCATTTACGTGTTGTCATTTTTTCTTCTTTCCCGCTTATCGCTTCCTTATAGTGCACGGTTGCAAACAATGTTGTTGTTTAACAAAAAATGTTTTCGCGTGGGTGTAGCGCTTGTTGCTATGCTTTCCTTTTGCTTTATTTTTTATAGCAATAACAGAAAGAAAGAGAATGCAGCAATGTTTAGTAGAAAGCCAGAAGTGCTAACCACTGTGCTATTATATAGCCCTGGTTAAGCATGATGGGACACGTCAACTGCCTCACAGTTAAATCTGCGCCGCCAGACCAGTCAGACGCATGCTTGAGGTGTTGAGGATGTCCTCTGTGCGGGCCACTCAGCGCACTTTGTGTTTCACCTGAAAACACGCACAGACACAGATATATGTGTGCGCATTGCAGATGTTGCAATTGCTTTCCCCGTATATGCAGGCGATGTATACTCCGAAGTGCTCCCTTGGCAAATAATTTCTACTTCGCAATGCCCGAAGACAGCCAACCACTCACTCGCAAAAAGCATTGGCGCTAGATTATAACGTGAAACGGCGCTGCGCTTTGGGGTACACAATTTATTTCACGCTTCCTGCCCAACCGACTTGAATGTTTCGCAGTCCATTCGCTCCGGCGATTGTGCGCGCTCTCATCCCTTCAGGCTCCAGCTCAACACGCGACGAGCCTGCCGTTTGCAGCTCGGAAACTCGTTTCGCTTCTCGGGGGAGCGCTGAAAAAAAGAAGCTCAGACCCTTCTTCGCAGCATCTGTCTCCTGCTCCGTAGCCGCTTAAAAGCCCGTTTTCATTTCACATCAGTTCGTTATTCGGAGCACAATTTCATCTAGTAAAGAATACGACACGACAGCTGAGAGCAGTTGCCAGAAAGATTTACGCGCAGTGGCGACGTACTTTATCGACCAGCAGCAGGCGCTGAGCAAGCGAAAGAGGAAGGCCCACATGGTTTGCCGGATACATTTCTGGAAGGCCCTGCGGCGGATTATCCTATTATGCTTTCTGTGCGCGATTAATTTGGCGAGTTCCTCTCGCTATGCGACGCCCCCTCGGCGAACGCTGCCGTTTCATGGCTTGGAATGGATGATAAAGACGCGTCCAGCCGCCATTGCGGCAGCTTTGCGCGCCTTCTCTCTCTCTCTCTCTGTATATATTTATATATATATATATATATATATATATATATATATATATATATATATATATATATATATATATATATATATATATATATATAGTTAACCGAGGAGCCCCATTTTTATTAATCGTATCAAAAGAAGCCAACAGACAGAGACACCAAGGACAACGCAGGGGAAGTTACTTGTACTTACTAATTGAATTAAGGAAAGTGATAAACTCATGGAATTGAAAGTGAATGAAAAAACAACTTGCCGCAGGGTGGGGAATGATCGCACGTCTTCGCATTACGCGTGCGATGTTCTACCGATTGAGCTACCAAGGCGCCGTCTTCCCGTCCGCTTTCCGGGGTATTTATGTGTTACTACTAGAACTAGTCCTGGGAGTGTTAGTGAGTAAGAAAAGCTGCACTTAACTTTGGGCACTGGGATAGCGAGCGCAGGTAGAAGACGATGAAGTGAGAACAGGCGTTCTGGTGGATGGTCCATTTCTATTACTGCACAATATATATATGCAACTCCACTACTTCTCCATTACTGCAAATTACAAAAGCGACTTGCGCGTATACGCACCACTGACTCGTCTAGCAAGCCTCTGCAAGCAAGAAAATGTAATAGCATGAATAAATAGACAGACAACAAGTCTAAAATAAAGAAACTCTAGTGCGAGAATAACGACGCAGGTGCAGCTTGCGCTTCTGTCACGCTCGGTTGACTAAACGTAACGCGGCAAATATCATCGCTCCGGGGACCCGGCGGTAAGATAAGGAATGCCCCGAAAGGAAGCCCTTTAAGCGTGTAGTGTCGTTGCTCAGTAATTTATCGTTTTGTCACCTTCAGTAAAGAATCAAAAAGAAATGGCGTCCTGCGGCGCATGCATTCGCGAAGCTTAACGAGCAGCTGGCACAGGAAGTAGTTTCGCAGGTATCGTCAAGACACCATCGAGCGCTCGTCTATCCTACGTAGGCGGTCTCCGGAAGGAGCGCAGAGGTTTTCTACTCTGGATTAGGACTGGTAGGCACGACGTACTGCGTACTGATGTATTTTGCAAAGTATTTGTGTTAGAGCCTCAATCATGTGCTGCGAACCGAGACACTGTGAGCGAGCACTCATCAGAGAGCTTCAAAGAGTCTTAGAAGCTTGGGAACGCAAAAAGAGGCCTCTATATCCTTCTATGGCTGTGTGTTCACTGGCATCTGCTGCGCTTTCTTGTACCTTTTGTTTGTAGACTCATGAGAGACCAAATTAGCAGGTAGTCATCTGCGTTCTATTGAAAGCCTGCATCCCTGCCTCTCTCACTCATCCCGACTCTTTCACAGCTGGCATTAAACCCTCGACTCGGATGAAAGCATGAATGCATTTCTTGCGCAAGTGTGGTCAGAGGAAGGAACGTGTGTTTTCACGAAAACAATGAAGTTTATTTCAATAAGCCCGAGACCACGTGTAGGTGATTTCCTGACAGGGAAAGCTTTTTATTTAGTGTGAAATCGCGGTATTCCATAGAAACTCTATAAAAAAAAGAGCGTTCATGTTTTAACCGCCTTCGTTTGAACAGTTCCAAAATTCCATAAGAAAAATAGAAAAACGTTTTCGGTTTGACTACTTTCGTCTGAAGAAATGCCAATTTACACTACACCACTGCCACTTAATAGAAACAAACCCCTAAATATTCACAGAGTGGCTGTGACTATAAGGATACTTACAACAAAAAAAAAAAATCGGTCATTTTCTGTTTGATATTACAAAAGCCGCTGCCGACAACTAATTCTTGCAGAATTCATTTGATTCCCACCAAGACATGTGTTATGTTGAAAAATATTACAGGGTCTCTTAAGATCTCTCTTAAGAGGTGAACGGTGAAAGCCTACTCTTCCTCCTCTTATCATTCGCCTCGTTCTCTTTGCCTCTTCTCTTTCTCTTCTTTCTGTTAGCCATTACTGCTCACTACTAAGCAATTTTAGTCATTCGTAATCAATTGTGGCCATTACAAGCCGTCGTTAGACATGTTGGTCACACCATAGTCATTAGTAGTCGTTACTGGTCATCACTAAGCGTATTTAGTCATTTCTAATGAATTGTAGTCGTTACAAGTTGTCGTTAGGCATATTGACCATTTCGGAGTCATTAGTAGTGATTACAAGTCATTAGTAGTCATTATTAGTCATTACTAGTCATTATTAACCTCTACCAATCTCTGTTATAACGTTATCATTCACTATAACTGTCACTATCAATCATTTTTCATTCTTTAATCTGTCTTCATATGGCGTGATGGCGCTTCGGTGGACAATCCGGCGCTCACGTCTGTTGACACAAACTTCACCATGAACATAGAAAGGCTTTTGCCTTAATAAATCTACGCAAACATGTTTGAAATTATTGTGCTGAATGGGACGATTTCTTTATCGCAACATCGGGTGGAACAGAAACGACGTGAAGGCTAATTGAAAATTCCTATTGCATTTTTGTTGGCTTTATATCGTCACCAGAACTTAAAAAAGTATAGTGATTCCCGTTAGGGGTCCTGACAGTAGCTCCTCAGGATCAGAAGCTCGCTGTCTGTCTGTCTGTCTGTCTGTCTGTCTGTCTGTCTGTCTGTCTGTCTGTCTGTCTGTCTGTCTGTCTGTCTGTCTGTCTGTCTGTATGTATGTCTCTCTCTCTCTCTGTGTGTGTGTCTGTCTGTCTGTCTGTCTATCTGTCTGTCTGTCTGTCTGTCTGTCTGTCTGTCTGTCCGTCCGTCCGTCCGTCCGTCTGTCTGTCTGTCTGTCTGTCTGTCTGTCTGTCTGTCTGTCTGTCTGTCTGTCTGTCTGTCTGTCTGTCTGTCTGTCTGTCTGTCTGTCTGTCTGTCTGTCTTAATGCTTTGCAAGCAATGTTAAGCAATAATCGACCTGTGTACGTAATGTTTGTCTAGCTTGCGTCTTTATACGTTTGTTTCTTGCTTAAGTGCATTATATGTTGAGTGATTGACAACGCTAATAAGAAAAAGTAAAGGAAATGAAAGAGGAACGCGCTAAAATTACTTCAATCTTTTATCTTCGTCACTATTGTGGCCATATGACTTGACGTATGTAGAAGCGCCCTATCTTTAACACTGCTTCTTGTCTTCATGTAAACACTAAGAATGAAAAAACTACGGATATCTGCTTGTCACGACGTGACAGTCGAAGGCTTCCTTTGCTCCTGCTTTCCTTTCAGCTACCAAAATCAGCAGCTGTGGACCCTCTCGCAATTGTCGAATAAAGCTCTTTGTGGTGTCCGAAAAAAAGAAAAAGAAAAATCACGACCGAAGCTAGCTAGGGAGGGACCGGGGGAGGGGGGGGGGGAGGTAAACACGTAGTCTCGCGAGAGCGAATCCTGGAAATCCCAAGAAATACGAGAGGCGTCTGGAATCTAATCCTCAAATTTGGAGTTCGCTTTTGACTTGTTCTTTCCTCTAGCCTCCGAACCTTGCTGGGCCGAATAAGATGGGTTTGGGCCCGTGGATCGAGTTGAGGGGTATCGCTCAACGAGGTCCAGCTATATAAGCACTTCCGCTCCTCTCCCTCCGCTCTCCCTTGCGATGCATAGTCTGCACAGATTTTCGTTCCCGAACCTATGGCTGCGCCGCCATTACCCATTCGGTGCATAAGTGCAGTGCGCATTCCTATTAATCTTTTTTTAACTTTTTGAGAGCTGCTTTAGCGTAATTCAGTTATATACTGAATGTGTTTAACCTATTCGTGGGAGATGACCTTAATATTAAGCGTGTTTGACTTATTTAGATGAGAGAACGCAAGTTTGGGCATGTTGGTATTTTATTTTAGCGTTTTAGCGTCCACAAAAGATAGAGACAGTATGACAGTGTGTACGTCTGTCGTACTGTACCTGTCTTCTTTTGCGCGCTAAAGGACTAAATACCTTATCCATATGGGCAAGAAAAAACGTTAATATTAGCAAGGCTGCCAGTAGGTCTCGCATGCAGTGAGATTGTGAGAATTTGGGGCTTAGTTTTTATTAAATAACACGGCAACTAATTTCCTGTCACCTCTGTTTCTTTTTATACTTTGTTCCATCCTCCAGAACATCGTGATTCTTACCTGTTCGGGACAACGATCAATAGGTAAGCATTGAGTACGCTGTATTCGTATTCATGCTAAGCAGCTTGCTTTTGGTGTTGTGCAAAATATGTTACTTATACAAGTTCAGTGAGCATGTTTTACGTTGATACGACCTACATTGCATTCTCACAATACACAGTATGCATGTACGGCAGGTGTTCATATACCATGTCTGATATTTTTTTTTTTTTTAATAAGGTCAGATGTGTAAAATATTATTTTTTTCTTTCTTTTATAACAAAGCTTTTCTCCACTCCGCAAAGCAGCATCCCAAGTAATCTTATCGTTACCCTTGGGATAAACATTTCTTTATGCACAGATTTTGCAACATTCAATAAAGCTTGCTTTCATGAGTAATAAATTATATTTTTATTTTGATGTGAACGAAAATAATATGGTGAATGCTGTGCATTTTATACAACAAGAGGGCCACTAGGAGGCGCCCATAATGTTTCCCGTGAAAACTGTCATTTATAAAGTTACGTTGGCTTGGGGGAATGTCGATTCATACACTTCCTAAGGCCTTTCGAGGCCTTCTTTGCTTATGTAAAATAATGTTCATTTCTTTAGTTGAGGTAATTAAATCGGGTTTATTGGTGCTATACGACATAGCTATACGTGCAGAGGATTTTACGAGTACTTCTTTTCGTTGCGTCAGTCACAAGAAAGTTTATTTAGCCTTGTTTACCTTCCCAATTAAAGATTCATATTTCTTAACACAAGGTTAAGCTATAGCACTTACAGTCGCAATGCAGCTCAACGACAACATAATAAATATTGTTGTTGCGCAAAAATATAAAGGTATAGGTGTTGTAGCTAAATTATGGCGTAATAACTATCTCTTGAAAAGGCGTCCGATACCTATTAATCGCCCTCGCTTACATCGCGTTTTTCCTTGCTGGTATTTGTTAAAATTTGGTAGCTAAAGAGATTAAGTAAATAATGAGTGATCACAATATGTGGTGCACATTTCTTACAGTTCGCATTGGTTCTGAGTCGACATCTGTCGACAGCAGCGCTAGTCAGCAGGGCAGCCGCAGTGATTCCGATTACCAGGTGAGTGGTGCTTCGTTGGCGATAACCGTGTACGACCGTGACATGTGACCTTAACTCACTCACTCATTGTCAATTGCTTGCTTGTCGGTAGCTCGCTCAATCGATGAAATAATAAATAAATAAATAAATAAATAAATAAATAAATAAATAAATAAATAAATAAACCAATCAATCAATCGGTCAATCGGTCGGTGGAAAACATTGATGAGTTAACCCCGAGGGGTAACATATTCCAAATTGTTGAGCCGACGAATGCAGTTACATTTACAATATATGTGGTAGCGATAACGCAGGTTAAAGATGCCGTTTCAAGTGCATCTCGTATTCAGAGCTGGTGTAGAGACGCGATTTCGAGGAACTGGAATATTTGTTTAGGTGCAGAATATTATGAACTAAGACAGAGAACTTATGACTGCATAATGTCTTAACCGATAGCACACGTGGCTGGTGGGTCAAATGAAAGGTTCCTGGAAGAAGAGTGTGCAATTAAAGGGCTCTGTTTTAACACGCTTTAAAATAAAAAGCCTGAAAAACGTTTAAAGACAAGAAAATTAGTACTCTAAGGCACTGCGAACAACAAACCTTTTCAAAGCTTTCTTATTTTGCTTTCTTGCATTTATTGTATTGCCTATTGAACACTTAACGTTTCACTTGTGAAATCACTCCCTTAAGTTAATTTCCTCATTTGTAGGACACCTAACAGAAGGATAGTCTTGTTAACTTCCTTTCGGTTCCTTACTTCTCTCACTTCCTTATACCGGCTCTGCACGGCCGTTCTTTATTTAAGAGGATATGTAGGTCTGAGACCACGAATTTTAATAATCATTATTCTTCGATGTATGAGGCTGAAAAGTTGTACATATATGTAACGTTATCTGCTTATATTGATAATGAGGTCCATTGTTTGTTTTTCTTCTTTGGTTCTAATTTCATGCAAGCTTCCTTTATTTATATTATGCGACCATTCGCAAGATATCGTTCTTTAGATTTTGTCAAATAGGGCATCAATCGTTCCCGTATGATTTAAAGAATGCCGTAAGGCCAACCTCATTGTTCTGCGTTACGTAGAACACGAGTTGGCAAGTTTTGTAGTTGAAACTCGTATGAGTGTTTTTCTGGCGCTTAGCTTTGAAGTCTCGCTACTCTTCTTCTAGGTAAGGCAGAGTGATCATGTTAGTCTTATGGCATTCTTTAAATCATACAGTCGCCATTCATACCTTATTTAGCCGAACTGCAGGAATTGATATCTTCCAAATATTTAATTTACTTAAGGGGAGCTTATATAAAAAAATGGACCGCATATTCAAAATCAGCCTATAACTTTGCATATATGTACAAGTTTTCAACACTATATCTCGTAGAAAAAATAGAGAGAAATACCAAGCGCTTCTTGCTTAATGCGGAATTAGTATGTACCCAGAATATGTTCACCGCGTATATGAAACAAGAAGCACAAGTGCCTTGATAAGATTTCAATGTAGCCTCTCGTAGGCGAAAGCCAATCTTTTTGATCCATGATGTTACGTAAAAGAAAAATAGTGTGCGTGGGGACCCCAAATAATGCGCTCTGAAGCACACCACGTGGCCATGGTTGCAAGATTCAAGGTCATGGAGATAATTAACTTTATGCAAGCCAAGCACGGGCGCTTTTGCCTTTTAACTTCGCACTGAAAACATGCTAGTTCCTGTTTGCCGTTCGCTTGTTTAGTTTTCTAGTCAAAAGGTGAGAGCGAGGTTCTTTGATGAAAACTGGTGAGGTTTGCCTAGTGGCACGCCTGGTATACCACTACCGAGAATTGCGACGATAAATGAAATGATTCACATAGGACAAACGAACCTGCATGCGACAGACACATGGTACACAAAACATGCATAATTAAATTACAGCATTGAGTATCTCACAGAACGTGCGTTCGCAAATAGCGCGCTACGTATAGGCGGCACTAGTCCATGGACTAAGTACATGTTGCAGCTCAAGATCTGTCCAAAAGGTCCTTGAAGGTACTGTGACACTTAGTTAAATCTTACAAATATAATTAAAGCTTCCTGAGAGGGGTCGTAGTAACAGATGCAACAGCCTTATGCAATCCTCGAAAAAACAAAACAACAATCCTGAAACGTTTCAAGACTGTATAGAACTCACTTCGTTACAAAGAAAGTGAACTGCGTTTCTTGTTTCACCCTCAATGCCACCATCCGCACTTGTTGACACCTTCCATGGGAACGTTTACTGATGCGGCCCTTTCTGTGTTCGAGTTTCCACGAAGTTCAGTAACACGTTACCACTGCGCTGAATAGGAAGAGTGCGAAAAGAACGCGAGAGCAGGGAGCCGTGAACGAACACATTGTTTAAGTGTACTCTGCACTCTTTCTTTATTTCTAAAGAAGAGAAAAAAAAAAGCGGTGGCTTACATTGTCTTCTCTAGCCCGTAAAGTCAGTCAACTTGAACGGACGTTTCGGCGAGGGAGAACGCAGCCCCCATGACGCAATGAGCCACGTGACCACTTCAAGCGGGGGCGGATTGTTGCGTTCCCTCGCCGCTACGCTCCACGCGCGAATAAATATAGTAGCGGCTGTCCCAGTTTTTCTCTCAAGGTCGTGCTGGTATCACGCGAGCCGTAGCGCACAGTCGTCCTAACTGGACTGCGCTGGCCGACGGGCATGCCTGCAGTGCGCGGTGTGGATGTGCACTGCCATTCACTGGTGGCGTCCATTTGGAAGCGATCTAGCGGCAGCGCTTATGGGTGAGCGTGCTGTGTTTACATTTTATGTCTGAATGGTTCCGGTGGCCTTCCAGTGAACATCCCTGCTAGATATTTGCCATGGTGGGGCTTATAATTTCGCCGAATACAGTGTTGTTTTTCGAGGAAGAGGCATTCCTTACTGTGCTAGTACAAATCCAAACTCACGTGCGTGTAGTCAACCTCATCTCTTTTACTAGTTGCGAGTCTAATTTCAGCAACCTGCTAGATAGAGGACGCGAGATAGAAGCTCTTAATCGGACAGCGGAGACTATTGCCGGAGTGCATATGTTCGCGGATTTTCTACTCTGCATTAAGTGTGGGGATAATATTAAGTTATACTTACGATAGTATCACGAAAGATCAATAAAAATGGTTCTAAAGCAGGTGTATGGAAGCTCACTGTTGGCAACGTTGCGTCTCAGCTGCCGTCGTTAAAGACGCACAGGGACCTGGGTATGACGAAATGTATGCCAACTGAAGTTTGAGAGTGAAGCTGAATTGAAGCATCTAACTTGGTCAATGTTAAAACGGTCTCTTGTAGAAATGAGAGCATTCTAATGGCCACGGCCGAAATAGTATATGGATGACCAGACTGTGTCTCGGCTATGGAGATCAAATCAAATAATGCGCATTAATGTCCCGAAACGGAGCAGTAGGTTGTAAGGGCCTCTGGAATAATTTTGATAACTTGGGGTTCTCTTACGTGCACTCAGATTTAAGTATCCGAGCTGTTTTTACAATCCGCTTCCATCGGAATGCGGCGCCGTCTCCGGGGATCGAGCCTGCGACCTCAGGCTCGGCAGCAGAACGCCATAGTTGTAGAGCAATCACGACGGGTCTCCACGACGACGAGAAAGCAGCCGAAGTGTCAGCTCACGACTACGCCATCGCTAAATTCGAGATAAATGTTGTCTCTTAGGGCGAGATATAATGGCACTTATTAATGCATGCAACAGAACCAAAGCTGAGTGAAGATAATAAAGTACGTGTGTAAATTTCAAGCAGACTGACTAAGCTTGCAACCTGTTCTGCCTACCTTCATGCTTTTGCATATAAGCTTTTATAGTATGGTTATGGATTGAAATAAATGTTGCAGAATTGCTTCAAATAATTTTTTTTTTTGTTGCAAGGCCAATCGCTGTTTCTAATTCGTTATTCCATGCCTTCGATTCCTCGAGACTGCGTCGTTAAACTCCGGACCTGTTTCTTTCATGTCAAATAGAGTCCATAGAGCGAGAACCCCGAATTGAACCAGTTAAGCGTTAAATGCTTCAGCAGGCCGGTTCAATGTTTAGACGCATATACCTATCTTTTTGTTAGGACTTCAATGGACATGAAGCCGCTTATTGCAGCTTCGAATTTTTATCTAAGGCAGTTTATGTTGGCGCAACCGGCTGACTGACATTAAGTAATTTGGGTCAAATACAACGACGGCAATGATCCTCAGGCGAGATAAAGCGTCAGTAAGTGAACGACATGATAGAGCGCAGTAAAAAAAAGAAAACCTAATAAGTGTTTCAGTGTCGCTCACAAATATCGCAATTATGTCGAGGAGAATGAAATAAGGCCGAGTGGGGGAGTGCAAAACTTGCTAGTTTACGTTTATTTCTATACTGTCCATTTGAAGAGGCCTCTATATTTAAAATATATAGTTACACATGAAGAAAGTTTAGCGAGTGAAGTTTCTAGTGGGAAGTTTCAAGGCAAGTTTGTAGGCGAACTTGAACTCTCAGATTATAATACATTTGTGAACCTTGGCCAGCAATCACAAACTACTGGCGAACGTGCTTTTATAGCCCTTTATCTAAACTGGCATTTATTCACGCTCAGGGAAAGCGGTCCTTGCAGCCTGCAGCGACCAGAAGCAGCACACCACAATGAATATAGAGAAATCGAGGCTCGAACGAAAGTTCCTGTATGCATAGTTTCACGCTGAATATACTACAGGTCAACCAGGTACTTGTGTGAATGTGCCGCCGCTACGACACTTTATTCGCCCTGTAAATAATCACTAGCATGCACAGACATCGCTAAACTCTGCCCCTTTTGCTTCCAACAACCTTCTAGTGACTTCTTTCAACCAATAATTGTCACCTCAAGTTTGCTATATGGCAGTCATAAACCTCATTTACTTTCAAACTGATACTGTCGTACTCCTTTCAGAATATTACCCATACCCAGACGCTTAAATATATCTAATATAACCACCGAGGGGAAGGGGCACTACCCGAAAGCCATCCAAATCTAGCCACACACTTAGACAAGAATTAGTTACGTGCTCAAGATTACATAACGCAGTGATAGGTACCTGTAAACGTAAAACACTACCGCTGCAAGTAAGCAAATCGTGTGCGAACAGCACGCACAACACAGCTAATTCACAAAGGACGCTACAGTTAATTTTCTCACCTCATCCAGAGGTCACCAGGAGAGAGAGATGCAAATGATAGGCAGGGAGGTTAACCATAGTTAAAGCCTCCGGTTTGCTACCCTGCACAGGGGAAATAAAAGGGGAAGTAAAGACGGAAGGAAGAGCAGGGACAAAAGAAAGGCGTGAAAAAAAAAAAAGAAGCGGGCGGGATGGGATTATTGTAGTCTTTCTAATAGGGAACTGCCACGTAAAAAGGTCAGCAAAGTCTTGACCGACTTTCGGTGCGACGGCAGTTCATCTCTTCATTCCAAGACTCTGTTCTGAAAGACGACTGTCGTCAAGGCGTGCCAACACGGCCGCTTGTGATAGCCGGTGCGTGCTTTATCGAGGAGAATGGAAACGTACGTCTTCTATAGTCTTCTCGCCGTCACAGTGACTGCAAGCCGCGCTCTCATCCATACCGACTCGGAAGGCGAAAGATCTTGTGAAAGCGATACCAAGCCACAGTCGGCAAAGTACTGCTGTCTCAAGTCGAGAGGGTCCAGATAGGAGTCGAAGTCGAAAAGACGGGTCCAGTCGATGTAGACGTGTGTGGTTCAAGCGTGGTGTGTTCCATAAAGATAATATGGCTTAATTTGCAAGCACACGAATTTTCTTTGCTGCGTCT